>NC_056748.1:848738401-848923401 GCF_019279795.1 Protopterus annectens | reverse complement strand
TGCTTGGGGGCTCTGCACCTACAGGACTCTTGTTCTATCTGTCATGCCTTTAGTCCAAGGGTCCTGCAGGAGCAGAAAAACAAGCTTGTCCTCCGTGGATTATTAAAACAGGATTCTCCGGCTAAACATCTCAGCCAGTGAAACCTTCAAAACCAGTCAAGCCATCAGCTACATGTTTGGAACAGACCGGTGAGCTTGATAAGCCAAGTGTGTCAGTGCCCTCTGGCACCGACAAGACTACTCCTCAGTCAGCCACAAACGAGCTAGGTCTCCTTCATTGGAGCCAATTCACTCGGTGCCACAATCACCTTTACTTTAAAGCAAGACCAATCATCACTCATCTTTCCACTCCTCTTGATCCTCGAGGTTGTCGGATCAGGATGTGGAGAGAGTGGTCAGTAGGTTGCTGAAGTCACAGGCCCTTGCTAAAATGCTTTCAAGCCCGCCTCAACAGGCTTCGGCTCCATCCGCTTCAATTTCGATTCCTCTTCTGACTATGCTTAGTTCGGAGTCGGAGTCTATGAATGCTCCGATAGTGGTTCCTTTGGCTTTGATGACATCCTCTTTGGCTCCGAAATTGGGTCCGATTACCTCGGTTCTTCCTCCCATCGAGGTATCTGGGCCCCGAAGCTCTCTCACTGGCTCCAAAGGGGGAAGTGGCATCGGACCCTTGTCCGACCCCGCTCTCCCTCTTGGAGCGTCGGCTCAGTTGAGCTCGAATCCCACATCAGCCTCGAAGCTGTCGCTCTCGGCGCAGAGTGGGATTCCTGTCTCTTCGGAGCTGGAGCCCTCCTTGTGTCAAGACCATGACACCTTCAAGGTCATGCAGAGAATGCTGTCCCCACAGATGACCCCACTATCAGTTCCATTGGCTCCATCCCTCTTGGTGCCTGTGACAACCTCTGCTCCTCCTCCAGTCCCAAAGCATAGGGAACATATGCCCCAGGACACCCCAGTGGGTGAACCCTCTTCTTCGAAGCCTCCCCAGAGCATTCTGAGCAGGCTCTCCGGAAGAAAAAGTGCAAGAGGAAGCACCTAGACTCCACTGACTCTGTCACCTCAGATACAGACCTGGATGAATCAGAGGGGTCCCCAAGGTCCCCCTCTGAAAATGTTTCCTTTTCAGACATCCTTGAGATTCTCAGGCAGAGGCATAGCTGGACTTCCCTAGCCCCCTCCGAGGACGAGTCTGTATACCTGGACGCATTTGGTTCCCGACTTGCCACCTCCTGGATGTCTCTGCCTTTTGATCCATTCATGACTGTAGTGTCTCAAAAGGCTTGGTCAGCTCCAGGTTCCATGGAACCTGTCCCAAGGAGGCCCAATAAATTCATCACAGCTCCCCAAGACAAACAATTCTTGACTAAAGGTGTCCCAGTTGAT
This sequence comes from Protopterus annectens, assembly GCF_019279795.1. NCBI lineage: Eukaryota > Metazoa > Chordata > Ceratodontiformes > Protopteridae > Protopterus > Protopterus annectens. Next base: position 848,922,018 of record NC_056748.1, on the reverse strand, counting down.
GCTATGGTGGTAGCAGCAGCCACAAAGGGAGAGTTAGCTGAAACCTCCTCATCTGTCCATCCACCGAATAAAGACTGTCGTACGATGGACAGATAGAAGCAAATGTTTTCATCAGTGACCTTCTCCCTTAGGTCCCTAAACTATCTTTCCCATTTTACTAGGCTTCAGGGATCTCCTAAAAGAGCTTGGTGATACCCTACAAGATCCCACAGCTGAGGGAGCTTCAGCCAAGGTAGCTAACCAGCTGGTGACTCTTAATTCAGTAGTCAACTCCTCCATGAGGCTTATTTCATACGCAGCCGATGGAGCGAGTAGAGCTGCAAGAACAGGAGTCGCTCTTAGGAGACATTCTTGGCTGTGGCTGTGTCAGTTTGCTGAACCTTTCAGAGCGTCCTTCAACAATACCCCCTTAGATGACTCCTCTCTCTTTGGGCCTCAGGTGAAAGACACACTTACCAGTTGCCAGCAGGAAGGCAAGACACTCTCTGATGTCGGAGTCTGTTTTTCCACTCCTACCAGACTATATACAAAGGGTCAGAAGGGTGGAAAGACATGGTTTTGAAAATCCCAGGGACGCTTGCCTGATGCACATGGTGATTTTCCCCCCAGGGGCAGAGGGAGAAATAATAACAATGGCAGAGGGGGTCCGCAAAATCAGGGTGACAGAGATACATTCTCTTCCAAACCCTATCAACATCCCTGAAGGGATGCCTGACTGCTTAACTCTGGAGGCAGTTGGGGGAAGGCTTTCATTGTACCCAATCATCTAGCAAAATATTACAAAAGACAAATGGGTACTAGCCATTATATCCGGAGGTTACAAGATTCCCTTTAATCAACCCCCTTTTGTTTAAAAAAAATCCATCCCAGATGTTCCACCCAATCTAAAGGATCAGGCAGTCACAGAAGTTTCAAGACTGCTAGAAAAAAGAGCCATCCAGGAAGTCCCCACAGACCAAATAGGATCCGGAACTTACTCAAGATTCTTTTTACTGCCCAAAAAGATTGGGGACTGGAGACCAATTCTGGATCTCAGCAGATTAAACAAATCTGTACAAAAAGAAAAGTTCCGGATGGTAACACTGCAGTCCATTCTCCTCTTTCTGGGTCAGGACAATTGGATGTGCTCCATAGATCTTCAGGGCACGTACTAATCATATAAAAATGGACAGACGGTCCAGGAGATTTCTACGCTTCTGGCTAGGGGCCAGTCATTACCAATTCAGAGCTCTGCCCTTTGATTTCACCACAGCCCCCAGGGTGTTCACCAAATGCATGGCAGTAGTCACGGCTCACCTGAGATGTCTAGGATTCCACATGTTTCCTTATCTGGACAACTGGCTCCTCACTGCTACCACCAGGCAAAAACTTATAGAGGCACGAGATTACACCATCACATCCTGTGCTCAACTAGGCATCACAATAAACTTCGAAAAATCTGCCTTGTTGCCCTATCAGTCTATTGCATACATAGGAGCAGAGCTAAACACAAGAAAAAATATTGTAAAATTGCCTCAGGAAAGAGTTTCCATTATTCAAAAACAGGTGTCACTTCTCCTGAGGAGCAAAAGAATTGAAGTCAAATATGTTCTTCAAGCTCTAGGGTCCATGGCAGCAGCCGTTCTTCTAATTCCCTTAGCACGCTTTCAGATGAGAATCCTTCAGTGGCTTCTTTTCACACAATGGTCCTTCCAGGAATTACCCATGTCTCACATGATGCTAATTATGGAATCTTGCAAAAGACACCTTTCCTGGTGGATGGTCTCCCCACTAGTTACTCATGGCAGACCTTTTTTGGAACCCCATACGGTCGCTACAGTGACCACGGATGCTTCCCTGATAGGGTGGGGGGGGGGTGGCATTATCTAGGGAAGACATTCCAAGGCACTTGGCAAGCTCACGAGTACCACTTGCACATCAGTGTCCTGGAGATGAGAGCAGTGCTCCTAGCATTGCAAGCTCTTCAAGACTCTCTCCCTGCCGGGACTATTGGAATACAGACGGACAATATGTCAGTGGTTTGGTACATCAACAAACAGGGCGGAACCAGGTCTTACCCCTTGTGCCGAGAGGCCCTCAGACTATGGCATTGGGTGATTTCCTCCAAACGTTTTCTGACAGCAATGCATATCCCTGGGACATTCAGCGTAATAGCTGACAGGCTCAGCAGGGCTATCCTCATGCCTCATGAGTGGTCTCTGAAACAGGAAATTGTGGATCTTATTTTCTGCAAATGGGGCCAGCCTTGCTGCGATCTCTTTGCATCTCCCCTCAATAACAAATGCAGCAGCTACTTCTCCCTTGTTCCTCTTCCAGGTCAGACTCCCAGGGACGCTCTAGTCCACGATTGGCCTCAGGGACTCCTTTATGCATTTTTCCACTTTCCCCTAATTCCAAACGTTATTCAGAAAGCAAAATCATTGGGTTGAAAAATTATCTCAGCGTTTTCTCCTCTTGGTGGGTGCTTCACAAAGAAACATACTCGGAGGCTCTAAATAAAAATCTGCACAAGCAACAGAGACCTCCAAAGCAGACATCCAAGCAACTGCTACCTCACAACAATACCCACTTATCACATAGTTCACAAAGTCAGTGTGCCACACAGTCACAGCCCTTAAGGCTAAACAACACACCTAATACACTTGTAATAGGTGACTCTATTGTCAGATACACTGATGTCCCACTCACCAGGCTGAACAAGGAGAAGGTCACTGTAAGCTGCCTGTCGGGTGCCAGGATCTGCTACATAACACAAGCACTCAGGTCACTCCAAAGCAAGTACAAATATGACTTTGTCATTGTCCATGCTGATGTGAATGACCTGAGATGTACCTCTCTGGATTACATGAAAAGAGACATAGAGGAGATCTCTGATCATGTGGCCCAGGCCGGTATGACTCTGACCTTGAGTAGCATCTTACCCTCACCAAGAATGATACCACAGTATAAAGACAAAATGATCAATTTCAACAATTGGCTAAAGTACTGGTGTCACTCAAAGGGGATCCAGTGTCTGTCAACCTGGGATGACATGCTTGACAAGCCACATTGCTTCGCTGGGGATGGCTTGCACCTGTCACCCCTGGATTTTTGAATACTGGCCAAGGCTCTTGCCACCCCCATAGTGCCTTTTTTAGATAAGGCTCAAAAGACAAACCCACCTCCTTAGACAACACAAGGAAAAAGAAACTAAGGGTAATTCTGCTCAACGCCAGAAGTCTAAACCTCAAGATGCACACACTCGAGGCTCTCCTCACTATGGAGAATATCAATATCTGTGCAGTAACAGAAACCTGGTTCAAGGCTCCTGAGAGCACCCCAGCACTACCAGGCTATACCTCATACCATGCTTTTCAGCCCCAAAACTCAGACCGAACCACAAGAGGAGGGGGAGTATCCATATTCATCAAAGATACCCATACCTCCAGGCTAGTGGCACTGCACGAATAATCTGAGACCATCCATGTGCAACTAACAGTGGGCAAAACTGCCTTCCAGCTTGTAGCCTGCTACAGACCACCCTCCCAAACTCAGGAACCCCACTCAGCTTTCCTGAAGACACTGGAGAATATGAAGGTCTCCCCAAACACCATTATATTGGGTGACTTTAACTACCCAAACATAGACTGGGAGCACTACTCAGCCCCAACACCCTAACCCAATGGTTCCTAGAATTTATAAACTCAAGTGCCATGGAACAACTGGTCACCACTCCCACAAAAGGGGAAAACATATTGGACCTGATCATCACCAACATGGGGACTCTATGTTCCATACCAGAGATATACCCCTCATTTAAGATCTGACCATAAATTAATCACTATGGACATCCATATCCCGTCCCCACCCCCAGCAAAGGAAACCATGGTCAAAAACTTCCCAAAAGCAAACTTCCCACTTCTCAAAACCGAGGTGGAATCCTTCAAAGCCCCAGGGCCAGTGGAAAATCTGGCCCAAACCACAGAATCCTTTACAAACGCATTCTATGGATACCTACAGGAATGCATGGATCGTGCTATCCCAGATAAAACCAAGACACACTCCTCCAAAGGCAGGAGACCTGTCTGGTGGACCCCAGCCATAAATAAGCTGTACAACAGAAGGAGGAAGCTACTACATGATAGAGCAAAATCCCTGAAAGGGAAGGCAACTCTGATCAGTACTAGCAAGAAACTACGATCCCTCATAAAATCATCTAAGGCTAGCATCAAAAGAAAAATTGCACAAGGCGCTAAAGATAATCACAAGGCTTTCTTTATGTCAGAAACCTGGGTGGAAACTCCCAGACATGCTCTGAGTTAGAGCAAAATGACAAAACATACACTGAACCCACAGACATTGCCAACATCCTGGCAGACAGGTTCAGTGCAAACTCCCCCCCCCACCAAATGAGCAAATGACTATCCCAACAGAGTGTAGCCTCCCTGACATCACAGATGCACAGGTGAGAGCTGCCCTCTCCAAAGCAAAAAACACAGCATCAATGGGACCGGACGGTGTCCCGGGCTGCATTTTACATGAGCTCCAAGAAGAACTGAACTCTCACTTAAAATCACTGTTCAGTCTCAGCCTTACAACAGGATATGTACCGAAAGAATGGCATAAAGCAACAGTGGTCCTACTCCATAAAGGTGGTGCCACAACGGACCCCGGAAACTATCGCCCTATAAGCCTAACTAGCCTGGTCTGCAAAGCTATGGAACGTATCATCATGGAACTCATAAACAAATACATTGGGAAACTCCAAACACTGGATCCTACCCAATTCAGCTTTGTTAAGGGCAGATCTTGCCTCTTGAACCTGGTCAATTTCTTTGAAACAGTCACCAAGGCCATAGACTAAGGGAAGGTAGTCCACACAGCCTACCTTGACCTTGCAAAAGCCTTCGACACAATACCCCACTCGGGCATCATAAATAAGCTCACCAGCTTAAATATCAACCCCTATGTCACAAGATGGGTTGCAAACTGGCTTATGGATAGAACCCACATGGTCAGAATTGCAGGTGCCATGTCAGACTATAAACCAGCTACAAGTGGCGTCACACAAGGCTCAGTCCTGGGACCTCTCTTGTTCGGTATATATTTCTCTGAGGTACAGGCTAACACAGGAGGACTATGGCTGACAAAGTTTGCAGATGACTGCAAACTGGGGGCCATAATAGACTCACCGGCTGACACAAGCATCCTCCAAAAAGGTCTCACAGAGATGGATAACTGTTGCCAGAGCCATGGCCTAAAGCTAAATGCCAAAAAGTGCATAGTCATCCCCTTTGGGAAAAACAAAGTGCCCACAAATTACCACATAGGTGGTAATCCATTAAGTACGGAAGAAGTAATTAGGGATTTGGGGACCCAAGTAGATTGCAATCTCTCCTTTGACAATTACATTGCCAAAGTGGTTAGAAAGACATTCTATATAGCCCACCTTATCACGAAGGGGTTCACATCTAGATCAAGAGAGGTCACTGTGCCCCTCTACTCATCACTCATCAGGCCCATAATTGAATGCAATGCCCCATTTGGGATGCACCTTACCCGACATCTGCTACAACTAGAAAGACCCCAAATGTACCTCACCAAGAGGATCAAGGGACTCAAACAGATGCCCTACGCAGTTAGGCTAAATAAACTCCAGCTCTACCCAGTTGCTTACCGCCTACTCAGAGGCGATCTGTGCCTGACGTATAAAGCCATGTCCAACCCAGAATTAATGGACATGCTCCAACTCAAGAAATCCAAATCCATCAGAACTACATGCTCCAGTGACTTAAACCTCAGCACAGAAATAAATAGAACATGCTGGAGGGACAGATTCATATCCCAGAGGCTCCCGTCACTCTGGAACAAAATCCCAATCCATGTCAGACAGAGCCCCTCAATGACCCTCTTCAAGAAGAATCTTGATGTTTGGATGGGAGATTGTAAATTTACCCCTGGGATCTCTTCTGTGCCACTGCTAGACAGAGGCACGGCAAACTAACCTTAAATGGGCTATCTTCTGTGACCTACTATACAGAGGCACAGTCAACTAATCTAAAAAGGGTGGCGAAAGCCAAACACACTCTGGCTAGGCTTGTAAATGCCCTAGGGCAGATAGCCTAGTATCAACCTATGAACCTATGATCCTCATTGCCCCCTATTGGCCTCGACAGATTTTGTTTCTGTTCCTTCACCCCCACCTTCTAGCCCAGCCTTGGATTCTGGATCCAGTACTGGACTTCTTGATTCATCACTCAGGCAGGTTACACCAATCCCTCCAATCTCTCAAGCTCACAGCTTGGTTACTCCACTTCCAGTCCTAGCCAGGTTCCTCATTATTTCCCCAGCAGTGCGTGATATTATTGTTTCCTCCCATAAGACAAATACAAGGAAAGTCTATGCTAGCAAATGGAAAAGATTCTCTTACTGGGCAGAATCCAGGAATTTAGATCCTTTTACAGCTCATGAACACGAGATTTTGGATTTTTTAGCAGAACTGTTTCATTCTGGTGCAGCACCTGCTACCATCAGAGTACAACTAGCTGCCATTTCAAATTTTCATGTCAGAGTTTATAACTCCAGCATAATGTCTCACAAGCTCTGTAAGGCCTTCATGAGAGGTACATCTCTTCTTAGACCCCCGGTGAAAGAGCCCCTTCCACCTTGGGATCTCAGTTTGGTTCTGGCCTCCTTGATACTGCCACCCTTTGAACCAGCAGCATCATGCTCCTTGAAATTTCTCTCTTGGAAATCTCTCTTCTTAGTTGCTATTACTTCTGCCAGACGTGTTTCAGAACTTCATGCACTATGTGTTCTTCCTCCATACCTAGTTTTTCACAAAGACAGAGTATCTCTGAGAACCAATCCATCCTTTCTACCTAAAGTTTGTTCAGAACACAATTTGAATCAATCCATTGAACTTATTGTCTTTTTCCCTAATCATTCCTACAAGGCAGAATACAGATTATACCAAATGAATGTGCATAGAGAACTGTGTTTCTATCTTCATAGAACTAAAGAGATGAGAAAATCAGATCAGTTGTTCCTTTCATTTGCTAACAACAAACAAGGCCTTCCAGTTTCTAAAGTAACATTGTTAAAATGGTTATCAGACACCATAGCCCATACCTACCATTTGCGACAAAAAGATCTTCCACTAAAGCCCAAAGGTCATTCAGCCAGGTCAGTGGCTACTTCGGTAGCGTTTTAATCTAGATTGCCCTTAGATTCAATTTGTACAGCAGTTTATTGGGCAGATCCTCATACATTCATTTCTCATTACAAAGTAGATGTGGTCTCCCGGGGCAGGGCTTCCTTTGGTTCCACGGTTCTGAAGAGTCTGTTCCAATGAGTCACCCAGGATTGAGTTGCTAGGGACACTGTCCCATCCATCATGAATGAAGGCGAGATTGGACAACTTAACATAAAGAAGTTATGTACCTACCATAATGTTCCATGTTAGTTGTCCTTCATCTCGCCTTCCTTCTTGCATCTCTCCCTCCTTCCCCCTTCCTCAAGGATTGAGAGGAGTTTCTCAATGGTTTCACTGGCTAATTTTTTTTTGTAATTAGTTGCTTCCCAAGCAAACCATGTCAATTAACTGTATATCCAGGTTTATTAATGGATTATCTTCTATATTTATATCTAGTGTGAGCTATCTCAAATGAGATCTGGGTAGCTGATGCTGGGCATTCTGGGATAAGTGATAGCCTCGAGCCAGTAAAGAGCTCTCGAGCTATAGTAAGTGGCTGAGTCGGAGTCGAGGAATGGCTCCGAACCCATTCAGCAAGAAGGAAGGCGAGATGAAGGACAACTAACATGGAACATTATGATAGGTACATAACTTCTTTATCTCTCTTAAGTAATCCAGTGACTACATTTAAAGGGTGCCTTGGATTACTTAGTGAATTATTTGGTACCCTTGGCATTTGTTTTCTGAGTTTTATATCTCTCTTAAAACATAGGACAGGATTTAGAAATAGCCTAGCTGTGAGTGTTAAGGCTGCAGGTAAAAGGGCCTTTTAATGAGCTCATACAAACAAGTGATTTAGAGGCACATAAACAGCAATGAGGAAAGACCTCCTTATTGGCTAATTTGCATATCTCTGAATTACTTAATGATTATTACAAACACTAACAAGCAGTTTGTGATAGTCACTGTTGGTGGCCCATTCCCTGCATTTGCACAGGCATCCCCACTCATTCACCCTCCCCACATACACACCACACTTACACACACACACACACACACACACACACACACACACACACACACACACACACACACACACACACACACACACACACAGTGACACATCCTCATACCTGTTAACTGTCCCAGACTGAACTAAATGTTCATTTTGCTTCTTAAAATGGCTATGTCCCTGATATGGATGAATGCAGTCAGTCAATAATACTAGGCATTTGAGTCTCACATCTTTAACTTTTTTAAGTGAGTTATAGTATAGTGTCCTTGCAGTCTAGTGTCCTCCCCTTTGTATTATAGCAAATGCTCATTAGTGTAGGGGGAAGTTGAAAGGAGAAGAAGCGTTCTCTGAAACTTGATTTTTTCTCTGCTCTCAAGCTAATCCCTTTTGATTACTGTTTCTGCTTGTCCTGGCTCTAGGCTAGTAGCCTCTTTTCAGGGGAGACCTGAGGTGTTATTTATACTATTAGGGGAAATTTGGCCAGAGTATCAGGGAACTTCCCCTAATATCAATTGCGATCTATATTTGTAGAAGTGCTAGCTATGAATACATGTGCACATCCTGTTCCTAGAACTTTGGCAGCTAGGGGAACAGGGAGCAGAGGTGAATGCCAGCTCTAGGAAAGAGTCTTCAGAAGCTGCAGAAGATTCAGAGTTATTGTTTCAGCAGCAGCTTTTTGGGAAATTGGTCGAGTTGACTAGAGAAGAATGCATAGTTATAACTAGGGTAGGAACTAGGAAGGTTAGGAAGGATGTGGGATGATTTATTGAGAGACTTAATCAACCAAATTGAGCCAGATAATGAAGTGTTATGGGGTGATATTATGGATGAATTATGGGAGGAAGACACAGAAAGGAATACCAGAAGTTAATGTACAGATGAAGGGAACATATGCGGAAACACTGGCAACTACACAAAATGGGCAGAAGGAGAAGAAAAAAGAGAACATACTAAAAAGAAAATTCATGATAAGGATACAAAGCAAAAAGATCCAGGAACTAAACAGATGCAAGGTATGGGGCAATTTAATATTGCCCTTGGGAGTAAAAACACAAGACGAAAGAGCTTTTATTTTGATTACTAAAGAGACATTTTGTGACCTTTATTTTGAAACTGTATGAGGTATGGAAAAAGTTTTATGCTAGTATGAACAAGGACAAAATAACAATCCATGGAATGAATATGTAATTAAGGCATCATTTTGAGAGACTAAAAAGAAAATACATGTTCAATTTTGAGTAGAGGTTGAATGAGAGACTTTAAAAGAACACTTAAAAAATGTTTGCAAAGAAGTAATAGACATTTCAAAAGCTTACAACAGTTGAGGTTTATGGACTAGCAGATAGAATTACAGTGTTACTTTAAACTGGATACAGGAAAGGGTATACATATTCCAAACATTATAAATGTTGAAGACAACAAAGGTGATGTAAAATTCTGGGGGTAACCAAACACATTTTTTGTGGGAAAGAAAGATATTTAGTGATATATATGTGGTGAAACAGGTCATGAAGCAAACAAAGAAATGTGAACTTCAATGTTTTAAATGTAAAAAAAAGACATTTATGGATGGATTGTAAAGAAAACTAGAATGAGCAAAGTACATTTATTCAAAGTAAAGATAAAAAGCAAAGTGAAAATGAAGATGAGATAGAAATAGATGAAAGTTTAGAAGAAAAAAGGAAGATAGTGCAAACATAATGAAGGACAGGAGCTAGCTGGTTTCCCTCTTACTATTTGCCAGCTTATGTTTTCTTCATCACTGGCTTCCAATGCTAACAGTAAAAGAGTAAAAGATAGAAAAAGGAAATATTAGGGCTTTAATATAAGGGATAAGAAATGATTAACATATATTTTTTAAAGCAAGCAATATAGGAGGAAGATGATATCTTTTAAATTAAGGAACCGAGAAAGGAATAACTTGAGGATTCTTTCAGTTAATGTTAATGGTATGAAGAATATAACAAAAAGAATATAAAATTTAGAATGTCAGTGTTATTAGTTTAGAAGATATAAGACTTCTGACTTATGAAGAAAGACTGCAAACACAAAATATATGGGACAGAGGAATAATATGGAACATTGGAAATGAAAAGTGTTCAGCAACAGCAATTTTAGATGTTATATTAGTAATAAAAGGAATATTAACAATTGTAGATTTAAGATGGCAAGAAAAGAAAGAACTTATTTCAAAAAATTGTCAGATTGTATTGGTGTAACCATGTATATTATAATTACAGGGGATTTTAACTGTGATTTAGGAGGAAATAAAATAACATGTAAAAGATGTCAAAAATATTTAAAGTCATGAAATGTGCAAAACTTGATTATATGAAACAGAACACTGGAGACATACAGAAGTGGTGTTTTAAAGACTGAAATTGATTATTTAATAGTTTCAAAAGATGTATGTATGATAGAAGAAGATACTGTAGCAACATGTTTTTCAGACCATTTAGTAATATGGATAGAAATAAATCATAATAAAGAATATACATAAAAATAGGAAAAGGTATAAAAAGAATGAACAAAAAAGAATGGAATGAAAAAGGAAAGGAAGTAATTATCCATTTATAGAATGATCATATTAATATGAAAATATTCTATAATAGTTGGTCTGAATGGTGGATCACCTTTAAAAGAAAATATAAAGACAGTTATTTACACCAGAAAAATGTAAGAAAGAAAACAAGAAAAACTGGAATATGTTGAAATATTTAGAGATTCATTGAAAAATGTAGCGAATAATAATAGCGAACATTATGAAAGAGAGAAAGAAATATATAAGAGAAATCAAGATAAAATCAAACAACTATATAAACAAGGATATTTTTACAAGGAAAAAAAGAAAGAGATATCACCATACTTAAGATACTATACTGCAGGAGGATAGTAGTGTGATGGGAGAAGTGAAAGGTAAAAAGGGGAACTTAAAAAAAATCAACAACAAATGATAGATATTGTGATAAGCTATGTAGAAGAAAGGCTTAGTAAAAAAAAAAGACAAAGCAGAAAGATGGTAGAAGTAAAAAAGATTTTCTCTGAATTTGAAAAAGAGATTCTAATATATGAATTAGAAAAACTATTCAAACAGTTAAATGTAGAATCTGCTGCTGGTCCAGATGGAATTGGATATGAAATGTATAAAAACTTAGAAGATTGACTTAAAAAAACTGCTTATTATGTGTGCTTAATGAATGGTTAAATGAATGCTTAAATTATAAAGAATTTATTCTATTTCTTTAGTTATAAATATAATAGTACCCACCACCATATCGAGGCACTCCTCAGTATGGAGAACATCGATATCTGTGCAGTAACAGAAACCTGGTTTAAGGCTCCTGAGAGCACCCCAGCACTATCAGGCTATAACTCATACCATACTTTTCGGCCACAGAACCCAGACCAAAACACAAAAGGTGGTGGTGTATCCATATTCATCAAGGATACCCACACCTCCAGGTTAGTGGCACAGCACAATGCCTCAGAGATCATCCATGTGCAACTAACAATGGGCAAAACTGCAATTCAAATTGTAGCTTGCTACAGATCACCCACCATGACCCAGGACCCCCATTCCGCATTTCTGGAGACACTGGAAAATATGAATGTCCTACCAAATGCCCTAATATCGGGTGATTTCAATTACCCAGACATTAACTGGGACAACTACTCAAGTATTAACTCCCTTGCCCAACGCTTCCTAGAATTTATAAACTCGAATGCCCCGGATCAACTGGACAACACCTCCACCAGAGGTAACAACATATTGGACCTGGTCATCACCAACATTGGCGACTGGTGTTCTACACCGGAGGTCAAACCCTCGCTGGTTAGATCAGACCATAGATTAATCACTCTGGATATCCACATTCCGTCCCCACCCCAAGCAAGGAAACCACTGTGAAAAACTTTTCAAAAGCAAACTTCACGTTACTTAAGACTGAGGTGGAAAGGTTCACAGCCCTCATGCTAAAGGACAATGCTGTCCAAGCTGCTGAATCCCTTACAAAGGCACTCTATGAGCACCTGCAAGAATGCATGGATCATGCTATTTCAAACAAAACCAAGACTCACTCCTCCAAGACAAGGAAACGAGTCTGGTGGACCCCTGCCATAAACAAGCTATACAATAGGAGGAGGAAACTAGTGCAGAAAAAGTAAAATCCCAAGAAGGAAAGACATCCCTGATTAGTATTAGCAAGAAACTACGATCCCTCATAAAATCGTCCAAGGCTAGCTTTGAAAGAAAAATTGCCAAGAACTCCAAAGATAACCACAAAGTGTTCTTTAACTATGTCAAGAACCTAAGTGGAAACTCTCAGATCTGCTCTGAGTTAGTGCAGAATGGCACAAAATACACAGAACCGACTGATATTGCCAACATTCTGGCAGACAGGTTTAGTGAAAACTTCACCCCCTAAAGGGCCCATAACCATACCAGAAGAATGTAGTGCCCCGGCAATCACTGACACACAGGGTAAAACAGCCCTATCCAAGCCAAAAATACAGCTTCACTGGGACCAGACAGTGTCCCAGGCTGTGTCTTACATGACCTCTAAAATGAACTAACCCCTCATCTAAACACACTGTTGAAACTCAGCCTCTTTACAGGCTACATACCCATAGGGTGGCGCACAGCAACCAGTATCCCACTCCACAAAGTGGAGCCACAACGGACCCTGGGAACTATCGCCCTATAAGCCTGACTAGCCTGGTCTGCAAGGCTATGGAGCGCATCATCATGGAATTCATTAACAGAGACATTGGGAACTTTCAAACATTGGACTCTACCCAGTTTGGCTTTGTTAAGGGAAGATCATGCCTCCTAAACCTGGCAGACGTCTTTGAGACAGTTACCAAGGCTTTAGACGAGGGAAAGGAGGTCCACACTGCCTACCTAGACCTCACAAAGGCTTTCAACACCATTCCCCATTCTGGTATTATAGACAAGCTCACCAGCCTGAACATAAATCCCTATGTCACGAGATGGGTTGCCAGTTGGCTCATGGATAGAACCCACACGGTGAGAGTTGCAGGCTCTAGGTCTGACTCTAAACCAGGTACAAGTGGCGTCCCCCAGGGCTCAGTCCCTGGATCCCTCCTGTTCGGTATATACTTCTCAGAGGTACAGGCAAGCACAGGAAGATTATGGCTGACCAAGTTCACAGACTACTGCAAACTGACTCTCCAGCTGATACAAACATCCTCCAGAAGGGTCTCACTGAGACGGATACCTGGTGTCAAAATCATTGCCTCAAGCTAAATGCCAAAAAGTGCATAGAAAAAACAAAGTACCCGCGAACTACCACATACGTGGTAGTCCCCTAAATACAGAAAATGTAATAAGGGATCTGGGGACCCAATTAGATAGTAATCTCTCCTTTGATAATCATATTGCCAAGGTGGTTAGAAAATCCTTCTATGTGGCCCACCTACTCACAAAAGGGTTTGCATCTAGAACAAAAGAGGTTATTGTGCCCCTCTACTCATCACGCATCAGACCCATCATAGAGTACAATGCCCCATTTGGGATGTACCTTACAAGACACCTGCAACAGCTGGAAAGACCATAGAAGTACCTCACCAAGAGGATTTCTGGGCTCAGACATATGCCCTATGCAGCCCGACTGAAGAAAATCTAGCTGTACTCGGTTGCATACCGCTTACTCAGAGGTGATCTCTGCCTGACATACAAGGCCATGTCCAACCCAGAATTGATGGACATGCTCCACCTAAAAAAAAAAAAACAAATCCCCAAGAGCCACAAGCTCTAGGGATCTAAACCTCACCACAACGATAAATAGGACATGCTGGAGGGATAGATTCCTATCTCAGAGACTCCCCATGCTTTGGAACAGGATTCCAATCTACATTAGGCAGAGCCTTTCACTAACACTCTACAAGAGAAACCTTGACGAGTGGATGGGAAACAGAAAATTTACCCCGGGGATCATTACAGTGGCTTTGCTGGACAGAGGCACAGGGAACTAATGGCTCTGCTGGACTGAGGCACAGGGAACTAATCTAAGGGGGTGGTGAAAGCCAACACATTCTGGCTAGGCTTATAGATGTCCTCAGGCAGATAGCCTAGTACTTACCTATGAACCTATGAACCTATAGTTATGGAGATTAATAAAAAATGAAGATGTTGGAATTCCAGTTAGGATGTCCTATGCAGATGATATAATTATAATTGCTAAAAACAGAGAAGGGATGAGATAAATCATAATCTATTTGGTTGGTTGTTTAAAGGAAATAGGTATACCTTAAAGAGAAAAGTATAGGAATGGAAGATACGATTAAAATTGCTTGAATACAATTTTCTATGAAATTAATTTCTGTTTTAGGAATACATTTTGATAAAGAAAGGAATAGAAAAGAATGAGCTATAATATTAAAGGAAAGAAAGACATTTTGTGTGTTATGGAAAAGGTGTAGACTAACTTTTAAGAAAAAAGTAAGTCTGATTAACTCAGTATTAATAGGCAAGATAGCATATTTAAAAAGTGTCATTATGATCCTACAATACGAGATATTTTTGCTAGAAATACATTTGTCTTTTAAATGGCAATTGAGATTAAACCCTATTAAAAGATGTGTATTGTACATGAACAAGGAAGAAGGATTAGGATTACTTAATCCAATAGTATATGCTGCATCATTAAATGCATGTAATCTTAAGAAATGGTTAAAAGAAAAAGATGTATATTTAATAACAAAATATTTAAATACAAGTATGAGGAATTATGGAAAACAATATAAGAATAATAAAACAGTAAAATGTGGTACAAAATCACAACGAGAAATTATTACTGTGTTAATCCATGGGAGAATATTCCCAAAGAAAAGATCAGAGCAATTAAAGAAAGAAAGAAATGATGTAGTTATTATGTTGAATGTCATGATTTTTTGTGGAGACTGGGAATAAAGAAATTATTAGTAAAGGCAAATATGCCTTACAAAAAAAAGTATAAGAATATGTTTGTATTGTGTTAAAGAATAAACAACAAAACATGTCTTTTTGAAATATGACAAAGTTAAAAAAATATACTATAGATTATGTGCAGAAAACATTTTTGGGAATTTTAAGGATAACAACAGTATAGCTATGGATATGATTGAATATAGTTATTGTGAGGCCATAAGTAAAAAAAAAAATA
Organism: Protopterus annectens; assembly: GCF_019279795.1. Taxonomy (NCBI): domain Eukaryota; kingdom Metazoa; phylum Chordata; order Ceratodontiformes; family Protopteridae; genus Protopterus; species Protopterus annectens. The sequence continues at coordinate 848,906,666 of NC_056748.1, read as the reverse complement.
GATATTGAAAAAAATGGTTTAGGTAGCATAGGTAATATGGAATGAAAGAATGAATGAAATTATATTAAATGGAAACTGGATTTAGTCATTAATATTAAAGAAAATTAGATTATGGTTTTAGAAAAAGTATTGGGGGTTGAAGTAAAAACAACTAAGTTTGTATATTAGTTTGAAGTGTACAAAAATGAAAATGACTTTAAACATTTGTATAAATTTGTATATATATGTATATATATATATATATATATATATATATATATATATATATATATATACATACACACACACACACACACACACACACACACACACACACACACACACACACACACACACACACGTAAATATGTATATACTGTAAATGATGTAATTATGTAATTAAACAAGGATACATACTCTTTTTGATATGTGCTCTGTGATCTTTTACATCCACCTGAGCTACCACCAATTCAAGTAGATGTGATCTTGGTTTAACATTTAAAGGATGACACACTCAGGAGTGCAGCACCCCCCTTCTGATACACTGCAGTGTCAGCAGATGATCTCCCTTTTATGGGAATGGAATCCTCAGCCCACAGCCTTCTGCACCAAAGGTTTGTGTACTACCTGTTGTGTCTCTGACACTGCTAAGAGCCCTTCTGTTTTTGATTTCTGTTTTTGTTCATCCTGGCTCATACTGACTGGTCCTAGCCCTGCTATGTGTGTGTGTGTGTGCGTGTGTGTGTGTGTGTGTGTGTGTGTGTGTGTGTGTATACACACACACACACACACATACGCACAGTCACACTCATATTCACACACGCACATACACACTCACTACCCTACTTATCTCCTAACCAAACCCCCTATTGTGATCTCCCAGGCAGACACACTCACCTGAGACTATTGAGACTATGCATACCTCTGAACACACACACACACACACACACACACACACACACACACACACACACACACACACACACACACAGACACACACACACACACACACAATCCCACTACATAATCACTCAACTTTCTAACACAATCTCTACAATTGAAATTAATGAGTGAATGTGAGCTTTTGTCTGTGTTAATTAATGTGGCTCAAGATTAAGGAATACTTTTTTAAGAAAAAACTTTCTGTATTAAGTGTCTAGCAGACTTGTTTATTTGACATGAATGCCTTGAAATACTATAGTAAATGTCTTGTTATTTTTTCTTTAATGTTCCTTGAAGTTAATCGATTTGTTTATCTCGTGTTAAGAACAGGTGAGTGTTCTTTTTGAACACAACTTTCTGTTTCAGTTTGAACTCTGAAGTGTGATATCAGATTTCACTTGCTGAATTTGTTTTGTGGTGGTTATGTGAACTTCAGCAGCTTCATTTAGTTGACAAATAATTTCATGTAAGTATGTGTACATTTTCCATTGGCTAATTTGCACACCGATGAATTGGGTGTAATTACCACATTGGTGAACAGCACTTTTTGGTGGTAATTACCACTGTTGGTCCAAGTCATCCCTCCTGCAGGCATTTCAGGGATAGAGCACATGGCTAATTAGCATTTAACACAGAAGTGGAGATGAACCCCTGTGGTCATTCTACCTACCGTGTAGATTCATTCTGATGGGTATGTCTCCGAGGGCATCTGTGTGTGGTAGGCCACTTGTGTTTGGGTTTACCAGACACAGCAACCATTTATGAGTCCTAGGGATATCTTTTGATAAGATTTCCTTCTCTCTTCACTTTCAAAATTAATTCACTGAAATCTAGGTCTTGTATTACAGGTAATGGATTCATTTGGGCTAGGGATTAAAAAAGCATTTTGGGACTCCCTCTCTAATTCAGACAGAAACTTCTCTTGAAGTTTTTTTTCTTCTTTTTATCCCATTATAGCAGTAGGAAACCTCTCCTTTTTCATCCCATTACTCTGTCCTTTTTTCTGTTATGAAGATTCTTTCATGTTGGGAGTAGATTCTACATTTCTGGAAACATGGTTGAAAACATAGGCAGGCACACTTACGGCTAAGATGTGTTTGAAATTAGTCACATGGATGAGTTCATCTCAAAACATTTGCACCATTTGTATAATTAGTTCACACATCAGCAGGACCACCATCACCACCCCCATCCCCCCCCCCCATAGCCAACACACAAATCTCTAAAGTCACAAGGGTGCAGACTCCAAGCTCTTAAATCCCAGTAAGACTGAATTCATGAATGGTAATGTTTAAGTATTTTAGAAATAGGTGACTCTGTTGTCAGGCATGCTGGCACTGCTCTCATCATGCTGGATACCAGTAAGCTGACAGATGATTTTCAGAGTCAAGATCCAGGAAGTAATAAGATTTTTTTAATCCCACCATCCTAGTAAATATGATTGTGGTCTGGTAGTTTTCCACATGGGGATGAATGACCTTAAGTGCTTTACCCAGGGGGATATCCAGAAGGATATAATTAATTTTGCTAGGCATGTGTCTAAGGCAAGAAAGGCACTGGTTTTGAATCATATTTTGTTCTCACTCAGAATGACAGAGAGATTAATGACAAAATAATTGGCAAGCCTTCTTGCTTTACCATAGATTATCTGCATTTGTCTCACTGTGACTTCCAAATTCTAGCCAAAGAGTTGCCCCCCAATATTATCCGTTTTAGGCAGAGTATATTTATAGTGCATTCCAACTTAGTGAAATCAGTTCAGAAACTTTTACGTGGCCCTGCTTATTGCCAGAAGTATTAACAAAAATGCTTGAATTCGAGGCCTGCAACCTGGACACATTCATATAAGTGTAGTTACAGAGGTATGATTTCCAAGGAAAGAAAACACTCGCTGTAGTCTTAGGTTTAGCACTAACCCATGAGTGGTTGGCAATATAAACATTTGCTTAAATTTATAAATTTTCTCTTGTGCAGATAGCTAGCCATATTAGGGTCCCAAATATTCTTGATAGTGCCCAGACAAATATGGCTACTTTTTTTATACCTCCATATGTATGACGTCCCCTCATTAAGTCAAATCATAAATTAGTGATTTATTTTTTTTTAACTGGTGATTCTTACCCTTAAAATACTGCTGTGTGTTCAGACTTCTCAAAAACAAACATTCTTCAGTTACTTAATCTTACTGAAGAATGTTTGTTTTTGAGAAGTCTGTATGCAAACACAATGTTGGAATACCTATATAAATAAACTATATAGCAAAAGAAAGACATTACTTAAGGCTTAAAGAGGACCCGATTCAACTCTACTTAAGAGCACTCTTGGGCAAAGCAGCAAAGGCCTTAAGGGAACCATCTAAAAGCTGAACATGAATTAAAAATAGCTACTGAAAAAAAACTACAAACCCTTCTTAACTTTCTCAGAAAGTTAAAAATTGATACCCAGCAATATTCAAAGCTAGTTCACAGTGGATCTATATTACAAGATGAAAACTTTAGTTAATCGAATAACTAAAGATTGATTTTGTAAAATCGAAACCTGAAAATGTTGAAAGGCCGATTTAACCCAGGGAAACACTTCTTTTGGCCGTTATGTGGATTATGCCCTTTTCTCAAATTTGAAGAGATCTCGGAGTTGGTATTTTTAGTTGGGGGCAGTGTGGGGGATAATAGGAATATTTCATTATACAAGGTGAGAAAAGTTGTATAGGTTTTACAGTTACGAAGTACATAAGTTATTAACCTTACTTTCATATATTAAAATATTGTGGCATTTTTCATTTTCTTGATATACTGGATAATATTAAGGTACAGCCCAAAATCCTAATAATGGGCAATTTCAACTACCCCACCATCAACTGGAAAAACTACTCATGTACTAACTCATTTGCTCAACCCTTTCTGGAATTCATAAATTCCAATGCCATGGATCAGCTTGTCCATACCCCCACCAGGGGCAGGAATATCCTGGACCTGGCCATTACCAATATGGGCAACCGATGTTCCAAGCCAGAGGTCAACTCCTCACTGGTCAGAGCCAACCACAAGCTAATCACCCTAGACATCAATATCCCGCCCCCACCCCTCATTAAGGAAACCACCATAAAAAAATTCTCCAAAGCCAACTTCATGCTTCTTAGGATGGAAGTGGCAAGCTTCACGACACCCATACAGACAACAAATATAGGTACGACTGCTGAATCCTACACAAATGCACTGTATAAGCACACACAGGAGTGCATGGCTCGTGCCATCCCCAACAGAACCAAGATGCTATCCTTCAAGAAAAGGAAGCCAATCTGGTGGTCCCCTGCCATAAACAAACTCTACAACAGAAGGAAGAAGCTGTTGCAAAAAAGAGTAAAATCTCCTGACTGCAGGAACTCCCTGGTCAGCCTCAATAAGAAGCTGAGATTCCTCATAAAATCCTCAAAAGCTAGTTTACGAAAATAAATTTGCCAATGATTCTAAAGACAACCACAAAGCATTCTACAGCTATGTCAAGAATCTCAATGACGACACTCAGATCTGCTCTGAGCTACAGCACAATGGCACTAGATATATAGGAACAATTGATATTGCCAACATCCTGGCAGATAGGTTCAGTGCAAACTTCACCTCCCCCAACCCCTAAAGGGCCGATCACTATACTGGAAGAATGCAAAGCCCAAGTAATCACGGCTCCATAAGTAAAGTCCACACTCTCCAAAGCCAAGAACACAGCATCCATGGGACCTGACAACATCCCAGGCTGCGTTCTGCACGAACTACAGAACAAACTGGTACCCCACCTAAGTACCATGTTCAATCATAGCCTCATTTCAGGCTTTGTGCCTACTGAATGGTGCACAGTGATGGTTATCCCACTCCACAAAGAAGGTGCCACCATGGACCCTGGGAACTACCACCCCATTAGCCTGGCAAGGACATATGTAACCTCCAAACTCTGGACCCCACTCAGTTTGGGTTTGTAAAACATAGGTCATATCTCCTAAACCTGATTGACTTCTTTGAAGTAGTCACCAGAGCTGTGGGCGAGAGTAAGGTGGTGCACACAGCCTATCTTGACCTCACCAAGGCTTTCAACACCATCCCCCAGCCTGGAATTATAGATAAACTCACTAGACTTGGCATAAATCCCTATGTCACAAGATGGGTGGCCAACTAGCTCACTGACAGAACCCACACAGTGAAAGTAGCCGACTCCAAATTCAAATTCAGACCATTGACGAGAGAAGTACCACAGGTCTCAGTCCTGGGTCCTCTCCTGTTTGGCATCTACTTCTCAGAAGTCCAGGCAAATACAGCAGGTCTTTGGCTATTGAAGTTCACAGATGACTACAAACTAGGTGCCATAATATAATCGGCCAATGATGTGGACATTCTACAAAGGGGCCTCACTGAGACTGTGCTTGGTGTCAAAGTCATGGCCTCAAGCTCAGTGCCAAGAAGTGCATTGTCATCCTCTGTGGGAAAACCACTGTACCCATGAACTACAACATAGGCGGTAGCCTACTATACACTGAAAGTGTGATAAGAGACCTTGGGACACAGGTGGACAGTAGTCTCTCCGTTGATAATCACATCGTCACAGTAGTCAGGAAATCCTTCTACATGGCACACCTCATCACAAAGGTGTTCACCTCCAGAAAAAAAGAGGTCATTGATCCTCTTTACTCATCCCTCATCAGACCCATTGAGGAGTACAATGCCCCATTTGGCATGTACCTCGCAAGACATCTACAACAACTAGAAAGGCCACAGAAATACCTCACTAAGAGGATTACTGGCCTCAAACAGATGCTATACACAGACCATCTAAAAAAACTCCAGCTCTACTCTGTTGCTTATCGCTTACTCAGAGGCGACCTCTGCCTAACATACAAAGCCATGTCAAACCCAGATCTTTTGGACATGCTACACTTAAATAAACCCAATCCCTTCGAGCCACATGCTCTAGGGACCTAAACCTTTCCACCACAATAAACAGAACATGCTGGAGGGATAGATTCCTGTTCCAGAGACTTCCCATGCTCTGGAACAGACTACCCATTCATGTCAAGCAAAGCTCCTCATTAGCCCTCTTTAAGAAAAATCTCGACAATTGGATGGGAAATAGGAAATAAACCCCGGGGATCACTTCTGTGGCTCTGCTAGACAGGGGCACAGGAAAATAACTTTCTTGGGTGGTGAAAACCAGGGAACTTTTTTGGCTAGGCTTATATAGGCCCCAGGGCCAATAGCCTAGTACCTACCTATGAACCTATGTTCATATGTAATTTCAAGGCTAATGACCATAAGGGGCCTTTTTAAGCCTGGGCTTGCTTCCCAAAGTGAGAATCAAACCTTATACCTTGGGCCTGTGAGGATGATGCAGTTCTGTGATCAGAATTGTTTTCTATAGCTTATGAGTGTTTCGACAAACTGCCTTACTCCTATAGAGATTATATATATATATATATATATATATATATGTGTGTGTGTGTGTGTGTGTATACACACACACACACACACACACACACACACACACACACACACACACACACACACACACACACACACACACACACACACACACACACACACATACACACACAGTAATGCACACACACCCTGCAGATACTTTGGTTCAGATGTAATTTATTTTTAGCGAAGAAATACATTTTGGAAATCACAACCAACTTAAAGAAAATCAGTAAATTTCTTCTCAAGATGGTTGCTGCTTAGCTACAGTGCAGCTTAAAATCTGTGAAAGAAGTAATTGAGTTTCTGGCAATCCACAGTCTTGTTGCTCCGGCTTAGGTCAGGATGTTTTTATAAGCCTCATGAATTTACATGCAGTTTCATAGTACTCCATGAGTATCCACAGTTAGGTTCCTGGCACTCTTGGAATAGACCTACCTGTAGAATCCTGGCTTTACAGCTTCTTCTGCTCAAGGTTATCCACGACTTTCCACTCTTCTCACAAAAATCAACTATCTTTCTTGTTGTGGGTGTTCAGTTCTTTTTTAACCATAGTTTTGTTCATATGTTCCACATTTGCTATGCTTTACTACCATATTATACTGATTTTATATATGAACATTGTTTTTTGTTAATATCTATGAATATACAGCACATCACAACAGTGTTTATGATGGTTGAAATAGCCACTATGTTACAAAGTATATGTGTTGCCACCTAGCATGTGTGTCACAAGTATCAAACCACAGGCTATGAGTACCGCATTTAGAAAATCAACATACAAAAAAATTTACAAAATTGAAAAACAAAAAAAATATTACAAAAGGAAATAGTTTCCATTTGCACTCTTCTCAACAAGACCCCACTGCTCTTTCTACATACTTTGCCTGAATAGTGGTAACCCCTTAGGAAAACAGTATTTCCTCAAATAAGATGCAGAACTAGGGTTATTAGTAAGGTAGGCAAATGGGCTTTGCCCACTGCACCTTACTAATACACGCCAATCCTAACCCTGTCCCCACCCCATTACATTTATTTATTATTGGTTTTAATGCCAGCATTTTAAGTTATGTTGTGGGTATTTATGGTTTTGTGGTTTGTATATTGTGATTGTGAGATGCTTTTTTTGTTTTTGTACTTTTAGTAAGTGTAATTGTGTTTGAAACAATCAGATTTTCAAAATACTTGATCACTAAATAATTTTGGTCTTGTCTATTTAGTGGTTGACATTTTACACTTGATCATTGCAAGAAGAATTTTGTGTGGTTTTAAATATAAGGACACACTCACACTCAGACATGTTATGTGTTTATAATATATATATATATATATATATATATATATATATATATATATATATATATATATATATGTTGTTGTAGATATAGATATAAATGTGCACACATCTAGTTGTCTGAAGCACAAACCTCAATCAGTTGTTGGACATCTTAAAGATGATTATTCCCTTTGGTTCACAGTAATTCAGAAACAGTCAGATCTGATGCTTTCTTAACAAAATATATTTCTGGGAGTTTTGCTGATTTTCTTTCAACAAAGTACCTTTTTGATATAGAAAAGATTACTCAGTCCTATGTCTTTATTCTAAGTGGCTTTGCTTCATCTCGTCTTGTCAACTAAGAAGTTTCTCACATTTCAGGGCAAGTATCCATATGAAGCTGCATATAGTTCAGGGAACCATACCCCTTCTCAAATTGATTTGTGTATCTGCTCGAAAAAAATTATGGCTATCTCCTAACTGGAGCATTCAAAAATTGTCTCTACCTCATGGTTCTTCAATAAGTCATAGACAGTACAAGAATTGTATAGTAGCTAACAAAATAGGATGAACAAGATGATATCAGGTTTGTAGGTTAGCCATACATTGGGACATGACATATTCCAACAACCTTTCATTTAGCAATAATACGTCTATAGAGGGATGATAGTGTTCTGGCAAACATTTTAAGTCAAACAGTTCCTTTAGACCTTGAGTAAAAATTCATCATTTTTTTAGTTCATAACATGATGGAATCATGAGGTGTTCCATAGTGGGATCTCATAGTATCAAACAGAAATAAACTTCCAAAGTTTCAGAACTAGGTTCAAAATACCAAATTAAGGCACTCTAAAATGTCCTGTATTCCTTGACTCTGATCACTATGAATCAAAGGGTTCTTTTCAAAACAAGAAAGTACATTTTGATTTTTCTGTCCCCAGTGGCTGAGACTATCTTACTTTTCCATATTGCTGGGAACTATATTAATTTTTCAACTTTTCAGACAAGATCTTCTCATTCAGTAAGGGGAATGAATTGTAAATTCTTCCCTTATTCTTTCTATGTTTCTCTCTGGAATCTGAAATTTTGATTCTTAGCTTTTTTTTCTTCCTAGGTAGTCAAAGATCTTGCAGGATTTTACTAGACCTTTTACTAAGGAAGTTTAATTTGAATAACTGAAAACATTCTTTTTGCTGGTTTGCTGAATAGAGATTGGTACAACATGAGCCTTATTTTTCAAATGTTTTAGACAGTCTTCCTTGTTTCAGGCCCTATTTTTATATTCTATTCATTGTTCAGCGTTACGTCCCCTTATCTGTAATTTCTCGACCTATGTTTAGTCAACACTAGTAAGGATAGCTGAAAAGGGTCTGGAAGAGTGAGATATTAATCTAAAGATGAAACATTTACATCAGCCATTGTACTTTGAATTTCAGTTTCCTGTTGGATCACATTAGAAGTTCCATTATTAAGTACATTTGTGTTTCCCCCTATTAACGTTATTAACACCAGAACAAGGACAAAGGATAGGTCCAGAGGCTGAGAGGGAAACCAAGGAAAAGAGGAAGGCAGTCATATCAGTCAAGAAGAATGACTAACATACAGCTGATCGTAGCAGAACAAAAATGGAATCCCACTAAGTCATTAGGATCAGACTATCACTTGAGTGGCTCTGAAGTGTCATTAAATAAATGACTTTATTTTTGAATAATGGCAATCCATTAGACTTTGTTACTGAGCTCAGACTTTTTTAACATAACTTGACCTTGAAATTACAGTATGCTGAACAATTTAATGAATATGGTAATAGATATAATTTAAAAAGATCAAGTGCCTTTCTACTTCTTAGTTATTCCAGTATATGTAGATTAGAAAATATCTGTAAAAAAATCTTTGAGATATCATGAGACTACAGGAGAAAGTATATATATTTTAACAAACAGTGAAATGAGGCTTTTAAAAGTTGAACTTAAAAGAATGTGTTAAGCAAGAAGATAAAGATGAATTAGTAGTAGTAAAGAATAAGACAACCTATATGAATTCTATGCATATTCTGCTAGCTGAAGTTTATTCGTTTTATTTAATTAATACGATTCAGATAGAGAAAAAATAATTAGGAAAATTAAGAATATACTTTGTGATTTACAACTTTCTAATGATTTATCTCCAGAGCTATGTGATTTTTATATATATTCTAAATCCAAAATTCTGTTTCTTTGTGGTCTTACTTAAGTGCATAAAGAAATGTATCACCCCTGGCATGACTTATCATATCTGTGATAGCTTGTGCTTCCAAGCCAATCCCAGCATATTTAAAGTATGAAATTAAATTTTTTTTCTGTAATAAAATGCAAAATAAATTTTTTACAGAAGTAATATCAACAGAATCATTAAAGGAATGTAACATTAATAAAAATATAATTCTTGCTTCAGTAGATATAGATTCACTACTTATAGATTTCAAAAGTAGTGGGGATATTATCAGTTAAAGAAGATTTCTTCACTCAAAGTGAATTTACAACAAGGAAAATATAAACAATATGGATTTTATAAGATTTGTTTTTATCTAATAATATTTTTATGAAGAACAAGCCAACAATATCCAGGTGTCTCTGCAATAAACCACTGAGAATCCAGGAATAAGTGCAAAAAGGTAGCAAAGACAAGGCTCCAGTTTCTTTGACAAACACAGCTGTTTTATTAACACAAGCGCTTTCACTAAATGCTTCTTCAGGTGTATCCATATTGTTACTAAAACACCTGTTTTATACTATCACAAATCACATGACAAAACCAATCAACATTTTAAAGGAAAATGCTTATAAAAATATATAAAAATACATGCATTTAAAAATATCATCAAATGGATGTGCAAAAATGCAAAAAGTATATATATATATATATATATATATATATATATATATATATGGGTCTACTTTAAATAACCGAACCGACACTTCACCGACACACAAAACACCGACCCCAAATAACTGAAAACACACAACACCGACAACTCACAAAACCGAACACCATTACACCGGCACAAAAAACGTAAACTACACATTACACACAATGACATATCCACTAACCTTAACCCAAACCCTAACCCTAAGGTCCGACACTACCGCACACTTACCCTACCCGCACCCTAACCCTAACTCACTTAACCCACCCCTAAACCTAAAGACTGTCACTATCGCACACTTAACCTACCTGCACCCTAACCCTAACTCACTTAACCCACCCTAAAACATAAAGCCCGTCACTATCGCACACTCACCCTACCCGCACTCTAAACCTAACTCACTTAACCCGTCCCTAAACTACAGTCCGTCACTATCACACACTTACCTTACCCGAACCCTAACTCCGACACTACCGCACACTCACCTTTCCCACACCCTAACCCAAAATCCCTAACTCCGACACTACTGCACACTCACCTTTCCCACACCCTAACCCAAAATCCCTCAATATCGCACACTTACCTGACCGCTCCTAAATCCGTCACTATCGCACACTTACCGAGTCGCGCTCACACATTGCCCTTGTCGTTTTTTTGGCTGTCGGCAAATCACCATTTCGATCAACTTGCTTTTCGGTCCTTTCGTCTCGGTCTTCTGCGTGTCGGTGAAGTGTCGGTTCGGTTATTTAAAGTAGACCCATATAGATATATATATATATATATATATATATATATATATATATATATATATATATATATATATATATATATATATAAAACACAATTAAAATCATTACCTACATAGTGGCCTATTTTTTTAAATAGGTCTCATTGGCACATGGTCATTTAAGCCATGTCCTACATCAGCCCTCAACCTTACAATCCAATTTGCCTCTAGCTCTTCAGTTCTAGCTCTAATATCACCCCCCTTGTTCTCATAACATCTAACTAAGACCATAAATTTAAAGCTATGCCTATCATCAGTCTCAGAGACATGCTTCTCAGGAGCATTAAATGTACTTTTCTTTTTAATATGATAGATATGCTCTCTTATTCTATCCTTGAGTAATCTATCAGTCTTACCAACATAGAATTTATTACATAACTGGCACATAGCCAAATAAACCACATGGGGGGGTACTACAAGTTGCACTGATGCTCCGGTAAAAAACCTCATGGGAATCTGGATGTTCAAATTCTGTTTCTACATCTATGTATTCACAATACTGACATCTCTTACAAGGTCTAGTCCCTCTACCATCAGAATACCCTGTCTGATCTCTCGGTGTACAAAGCCTTCTTTTTAATGACTTTTTATTCTTGAACGTAAACTGAGGATGTGAGTCCAAGAACTTACTCACCTGCCTATCTGTGGTCAAAAGGTTCCATTGAGCACTAATGATATTAATATATTTTCTTACATCCCTTGAATAACTAACACGCATTCTTACCTTACTACTATTGTGTATTTTATTAACCCCAGAAATTTCACAAGATTCTGAAAAATAAGGCCTGGGTCTTGTACCTCTTAACTTTTCTATCTCTATCATACTTCTTTGCATCTCATTTTTATCATACCCCTTTCCACCAACTCTGTACTTACCAGTTCTGCCTGTTGTTTAAAATCATTCTGTTTAACATTGAGCCTTGACACCCTATACAGCTGATTGTATGCAACATTTATAAACACATATCTAGGATGCATACTATCTTTCCTCAACAATTTATTAGCATGACATTCTTTCCTATACATTTTTGTGCATAATTCCCCTTCCTCTCCTCTCTTTATACTAACATCCAGAAAATTCACCTCAGAACAAGACCAAGTCAATGTAAATTTAAGGAATGGTGTGGAATTATTGATACATTCCACAAAATCCAATAATTGTTCTACTGACCCCTTGGGTCTATATTAAAACATCGAAATTTCACAATTTTGAATGTTCTAATATCGACCCCTATTCAGCGAATGCTGACAACATCAAACATGCAGAACAGCAAATTTTTTCCTAGGGGAAAAAATGTGCTGTTTCGAAACACATACACACAACACAAGCACACCAAACAAACAGCAATCCACACACATACACCTAAAATCTTACAGCTAACCCTACACTAAACTGTACAAACACCACTAACTATCCACTTACCTTAACCCAAACCCTAACCCTAAGGTCCGTCAGTATCGCACACTCACCTCACCCGCGCCCTAACCCTAACTCACCTAATCTGCCCTAACCCTCACATCCACACAATCGCACACATACCTAACCCACGCCCTAACCCTAACTTACCTAATCTGTGCCCAATTGCACACTTACCTGAACCTGACCCGGAACTTTCCACCACAGCGCTGAAAATAGTGAAACGACAGAAATGGACAACCAAATTCTTTCCATAGGATAAAATTTGTTTTTCTGTCGTTTCACTATTTTCAGCATTCGCTGAATAGGGGTCGATATTAGGACATTCGAAATTGTGAAATTTTGATGTTCTAATATAGACCCGACCCCCTTCCATATAAGGAAGAGGTCATCCACAAACGCCATTGCACTGCTAATATATCCTGTCCCTAAACATAAAGATGTTATTCTCAAGCACTAATTTCAGTAAGGTCTTTATTAGCTGTATCCTTTCTCTCATATAATTTCCATCTTTATCTGTCAACTTCGTTAACACTATTAATTCCAAAATCATTGGGAATTACTGTGAAAAGAGACTACATCAAGTGTAGCCAATAAAGTTTGTTCAGTCATTTCTGTTTTCCTGGAAAACTCTTACAAATGCTCAGTGTCTGTTAAAATATAGTCTTACTTCCTCAATAAATTCTTAAGATTTTTATCTAGAAATATGGAAATAGATTCTGTGCATCAATCCCTTCCTGCTACAATTGGTCTCATAGGGGGGTTTACCTTACATTTATGTAACTTTGGTAGTCCTTGGATGTTAGGTGTAGTAGGATTTTGTATTATAAAATACTTTAAAATGCCATCATCTATAAGGCCCAACCTTTTTAAATTTCTAAGTTCACCATGAGCTCTCTCTACCATTTGTTTCACGTGTAAATGGGAGATCAGTTGATAGAACTTAGTATCCCTTAATAAGTCATGCATCTTTGCATCATAGTCCTCTCTACTCATAATAACTATTCGTCCACCTTTATCAGCTGGTCATATCATGATAGTAGGGTTGGTCTGAAGGTCTATCAGAGCTTCATACTCTTCTTTAGTTAAATTATGCCATTTATTCTTATTCCGTTTACTATTCTCTTCATAAAACAACTTAAATACATCTTCTAAACAAAGTTTTTCCAAAGCATTAATCAACGAGTTTTGTTTAGGTAAACTAGGCTTCCTAAAGTTAAAAGCTTCTTCACCTTTATTATTATCAAACATAATTTTAAGCTTTAGGTTGCGAGTGAACATTTTAATATCAAAAACAATCTCTGTAATGTCCATATCAGCTGTAGAAGTAAAGGATAAACCTTTCTCCAGTACATTAAGTTCATATTGTGTTAGAGTCTTCGATGATAAATTGGCCACTAAGTTTTTACATTCATAAACGCTTTCTTTATTGTATATGGACTCACCATCTCTTCTACGTGTTTCCTCTTGTTTCGTGTTATGCTTCCCCCTCTCTGCTGATTTCTGTATTGCTCTCTGCCCCCTCTGCTTGTGGACCTTTCCCTGGTTGGAAGTGGAAAAGTCAGATTCAGCTGTCCAGGAGGGTGCAAAAAAGGGTGCTCTCCATATCCTGCCTTACTGGTGTGGAAATAACACCATTCTCTTCACGATGATCTTCCACTACTGGGGAGAAGGTTTTTCTTCTTGGTCCAGTCGCCGTCATGCTTAACGCGCTGTCTCTGCCTTCCTCAACACTTTGGATTCGCCCCACTTCTTTTTCCTGTGCATTGACAATCACCGGATTGGATAATACCTCTATTTCCACACTTTGATTTGCTGAAACCTCCGTCTCCATCGTTCTCACTGCATAAGTGTGTTGCATGGCTGTGGTGGACTCTCGTAGCCACGTGAACACATTACCTAGTGCAAAATCTTTTTTTGCACCCTCCTGGACAGCTGAATCTGACTTGTTTTTGATATTAAAATGCTCACTCGCAGCCTAATGCTTAAAATTATGTTTGCTAATAATGAAGGTGAAGAAGCTTTTAACTTTAGGAAGCCTAGTCTGTTTATACCTAAACAAAACTCGTTGATTAATACTTTTGAAAAACTTTGTTTAGAAGATGTATATAAGTTGTATTATGAAGAGAAAAGTAAACGGAATAAGAATAAATGGCATAATATAACTAAAGAAGAATTTGAAGCTTTGATAGACCTTCAGACCAACCCTACTATCATGATATGACCAGCTGATAAAGGTGGACAAATAGTTATTATGAGTAGAGAGGACTATGATGCAAAGATGCATGACTTATTAAGGGATACTAAGTTTTATCAATTGATCTCCCCTTTACAGGTGAAAAAAATGGTAGAGAGAGTTCATGGTGAACTTAGAAAGGTTGGGCCTTATAGATGATGGCCTTATAAAGTATTTTATAATACAAAATCCTACTACACCTAACATCCAAGGACTACCAAAGTTACATAAATGTAAGGTAACCCCCCCCCCATGAGACCCATTGTAGTAGGAAGGGATTGGTGCACAGAATATATTTCCATATTTCTAGATAAAAATCTTAGGAATTTATTGAGGAAGTCAGACTATATTTTAAGAGACATTGAGCACTTTATTAGAGATTTGTATGAGTTTTCCAGGAAGAGAGAAACGAATGAACAAACTTTATTGGCTAGACTTGATGTAGTCTCTCTTTTCATAGTAATTCCAAATGATTTTGGAATTAATAGTGTTACGAAGTTGATAGAAAAAGATGGAAATTATACGAGAGAAAGGATACAGCTAATACAGACCTTACTGAAATTAGTACTTGAGAATAGCATCTTTATGTTTAGGGACAGGATATATTGGCAGTGCAATGGCGTTGCAATGAGTACATGATGTGCCAATAGTTATGTGAATGCGGTGATGTCAGCATGGGAGGTAGAGAATGTAGAAAGGGGTCCCTATAAACAGAATGTGCTGTTTTTCTGAAGGTTTATGGATGACCTCTTCCTGATATGGAAGGGGTCAGTAGAACAATTTTTGGATTTTGTGGACTGTATCAATAATGCCACACCATTCCTTAAATTTACATTGACTTGGTCTTGTTCTGAGGTGAATTTCCTGGATGTTAGTATAGTGAGAGGAGAGGAAGGGGAATTATGCACAAAAATGTATAGGAAAGAATGTCATGCTAATAAATTGTTGAGGAAAGATAGTATGCATCCTAGATATGTGTTTAGAAATGTTGCATACAATCAGCTGTATAGGGTGTCAAGGCTCAATGTTAAACAGAATGATTTTAAACAACAGGCAGAACTGGTAAGTACAGAGTTGGTGAAAAGGGGTATGATAAGAATGAGATGCAAAGAAGTATGATAGAGATAGAAAAATTAAGAGGTACGAGAACCAGGCCCTATTTTTCAGAATATTGTGAAATTTCTGGGGTTAATAAAATACACAATAGTAGTAAGGTAAGAATGTGTGTTAGTTATTCAAGGGATGTAAGAAAATATACTAATATTATTAGTGCTCATTGGAACCTTTTGACCACAGATAGGCAGGTGAGTAAGTTCTTGGACTCACATCCTCAGTTTACATTCAAGAATAAAAAGTCATTAAAAAGAAGGCTTTGTACACCAAGAGATCAGACAGTGTATTCTGGTGATAGAGGGACTAGACCCTGTAAGAGATTTCAGTATTGTGAATACATAGATGTAGAAACAGAATTTGAACATCCAGATTCCCATGAGGTTTTTTACCTGAGCGTCAGTGCAACTTGTAGTACCCCCATGTGGTTTATTTGGCTACGTGCCAGTTATGTAATACATTCTATGTTGGTAAGAGCAACAGATTACTCAAGGATAGAATAAGAGAGCATATTTATCATATTAAAAAGAAAAGCACATTTAATGCTCTTGCGAAGCATGTGTCTGAGACTGATGATAGGCATAGCTTTAAATTTATGGTCTTGGGTAGATGTTATGAGAACATGAAGGGGGTGATATTAGATGTTATGAGAACATGAAGGGGTGATATTAGAGCTAGAACTGAAGAGCTAGAGGCAAATTGGATTGTAAGGTTGAGGGCTGATGTAGGACATGGCTTAAATGCCCATGTGCCAATGAGACCTATTTAAAAAAATAGACCACTACATAGGTAATGATTTTAATTGTGTTTTTTATATATATATATATATATATATATATATATATATATATACTTTTTGCATTTTTGCACTTGCATTTGATGATATTTTTAAATGTATGTATTTTTATATGTTTTTATAAGCATTTTCCTTTAAAATATTGATTGGTTTTGTCATGTGATTTGTGATAGTATAAAACAGGTGTTTTAGTAACAATCTGGATACACCTGAAGAAGCATTTAGTGAAAGCGCTTGTGTTAATAAAACAGCTGTGTTTGTTGAAGAAACTGGAGCCTTGCCTTTGCTACCTTTTTGCACCTAATAATATTTTTATGTTTGATAAAATATTCCATCAACTATTCGGAAAAATGATGAGTACATCAGTGGCAAACATGTTAACTTAACATTTGCTAAATGGGGAAGAGATATGTTGATGGTTAGTAATGCTTTGAAAGAAAGTGTTTAATCTTACGTGAGGTTTGTGGATGACATTTTTCTTATTTATACAGAGAGAAGAACTTTTTGGTTTTGTTGAATATTTGCAGCAAGCATCTATTTTATTTAATTGAAGAGCATCTTTTAATACTGTGGATTGTTTTAGATATATAACAGTTAATTATAAAGATGACATTATGACCACTTGCATGGGAAGAGTCAATAGTTATTTGCTTGGCAAGAGCATGCACCCATGGCATGTTTTTAAAAATATAGTACTTGGTACAGGGATAGGTTAACCACCTCATATGAGCAAGATGAATGATAAAATAGATATACTTACAAATGAAGTACAGTTAGATGTTGTAACAAAGAGATGTTGCAGCATCAAAGAGAAGTTCTTATGGACATATGGAATGCCATAGCATATGCAATGCATAAGTTCCACAGGCTTAGAGAGAAATACTACTCAGAAAACTTCCAATACATTAAACTTTGTGCTGACATATAACAGGAGATTATCTCAAATAATAGCTATAATTAAAAGAAAATAGTTAATCCTAAGATTATAACAGCAAATTTAACAGAAATGAATATCATATTGCTGCTTGTATAAATATATCTTCAAATAAGTAATTTTTGAGCATCTGTTTAAAAAAAAAAAGTTTATCCAAATTGTTTTAGGACTTGCTATCCACGCAATGCAGTTTATTTTGGAACTTGTACAAAATGTTCTGCTTTTTAAGTTGGCAAGATGAATAGAAAACTTCAAGATTGCAGATCAGCTCATTATTCTGGTATATGTTGTAATGTTTTAGCAAAATACCCTGGTGAAACACATAAATGAAACATATGTTGAACATATTTTTATTTAGAAGCTTTCAGAATGTGTATGCTGAGAATCAAGATAGTGGTATTATACTTAGAACAGAAATAATAGTATATGCATGGATAAGTTTATTACTTGCTGACAGTTCACCTGGCTTAAATGTCTTGGTGAGTATAAAGCCAGTATTAAATAAATGTAGATATTAAATAAAAATTTGTTTTAGATGTTTTATATTTCCATTATTGTTCTTAGGCTGTGATTATTTAGTCTTAATCTTGTGGTTGTTATTTAAATGAATATTATTTTTAGCATCCAAGGAATCTATCTATGTAATTTTTATATTTTTTGTGGTTTTATAGAATAAATGATCTGATGTTGTTAATCTTCATTCATTCCTTACATATGGGTTATCGGTTCCATCCTCGGAACCGAGCCGGCCAATATCAAGCTCGCATCAGCCAAAAACTCTCGAGCCAAAGTCCTGCCCAGAATGCACTGCTCCCTGTTACCTCAAATCTCGTTTGCTGCATTGCTGAACAGCCGTCTCAAGCCACTCTCTCAGCTGTGTCTACATTTTTAACAATTTATATATTGTTATTACTCTAAATTTTTTCTCAAAAGTTTAGTCTAATATCTTCCTACCCTATCACACACTTTAGATTCTCTCCCTTTAGTCTTTTCCCTTTCTTACTCTCTTTTCTTACCTTGTGGTAATTCTCCATTACCATCGTTGGCAATCCTTCTTTTTCTCTTTTACCCTTTTTCTTGGGTAGCCATTATTCTTCCTTTTGCTACTGTGCTTCTTCTCCACAACAGCTTTGTTGTATATGAAAAGTTCCATTGGTTTCAAGCAGTGCGGCCATAAGTTACCACTTTCCGATGGCCATGACTTATGTGTCTACTGTCTTAATGTCTCTCTCTTGACTGTAGATCCTTCTTGTGGGATTTGTAAACATTTTTCCACCAGGGCTCTCAACGAGAGGAAGAATAAGTTAATTTTGAAAGGTCTCCTCAAGTCATCTTTCTCTGAGGCTATTTCTGGGTTGCAGGGCTCACCCCCCTCCTGTTAAACCCTGCAGGAGGTGTTCTTCCTCTTCTTCATTGAAGTCACTCCCTTTTTCTCCCTCTGGAGATCGTAGGGAGTCGAGTCATAAGAAGGTGAAATTGATTACTACTCTAGCATTGCCACCTGTGACCCTGTCGGCTCCAGGCTCAGCACCACCCCAAATTATCCTGTCTACAGCCATGTCTCCTTTATCGATATTGGCACCGGAGTTCCCAGTGCAGTCAACTATGGTTCCAACAGTTCTATTGTAATCCCTTAAGGCACCATCAGTAGAGGTTCAGTCCCCTTCGGCATCGTTGGTACAGTCTCCTTCGGCTCCAGGTATGACTCTTCTGTACTCCATGGAGCAGACATTTTCAGCACCGACATGTACTTCAGTGCAGTCCTTTTTGGCACCATCATTATTGCCAGTGCAGACACTTTCCACTATGGTACCGTATCCTTTGGGGCAGATCTTTGCCTTTACGGTGCAGACACCTTCAACCACTACGGCACTGACATCATCGGCGCAGACCAGTTCCACACTGTTTTCTTCGGTGCAGACTTCTTTGGCTCTGAGCTCTGCACCTATTGAATTAGCAAGGACCAAATATTCCCCTTCACTGGATCCTTTTGCAAGCAGTCAGTATAGTCCTTTCCTGGAAAGGCCAGAATCGCCATCAGTCTTCTCCATAAGGTCAACCAAGAGTCTTTCTGAGCAGGATGTGTTGCACCTTGTTGTCCATTTGCTTGTGGCCAGAGGTCTCTCTCTCTCTCAACCGTTGAAGTCCATGTTCCCTCATTCAGGTGAGTGTATTTTACCTCAGACCTCAACGTATACTCCTCCTTCGACTTCCACTCAGGTTTCAAAGCCTATTACTCTGACAGCACCTTCCTTCCCTCCGACTCCAATAGTGGATCTCACTTTGGACCAGAGTCGTTCTTGAGACCTTCAGTGCACTGGGCATCGGGCTCTTCTCAGGCCAGTGGCTGTGCCGTTGGGGAGGGCATTCCTAGCTCCACGCCAATTTATTCTATGGCATCTTCCAGGCATGCTCTCTCTCATATGGTTCATGGTCCTCTTGAGACATCTGGTCTGGGGGCGGGCTCATCGGGGTGGGGTGTGACCCCCGTTCCAAGGTTGTCATGCTCTGTTCTGGGCTCCCATCCCTCCTTGGGTGGGCCAGCCTTCCAGGCCATGGAGAGGGCACTTGCCTCTGCTGGCAAAGCTCAGTTGTCAGAGTCCTGTCCCCCCTCTGTGCCACAACTGACACAAGCTTTAACTTCTGGACACCAGGCACAAGAGCCTCAGGTCTCTCTTCCTCAGGAGACCCCCTCTTTGCAGTCTTCCCCAGAACCTCCCACTGAGAAAGCACCCCGCAAATCATCATGTAAGAGGAAACACATGGACTCCACTGAGGATTAATTGACTGTAGATATGGATTTTGATGATGGGAAAGGGTCTCCACGGTCACCCTCTGATAAGGTGTTCTTTGGTGACATCCTCGAGATCCTTAGGCAAAGGGGTGAATGGAAGCCCTCTAATTCTTCCTCTGAGGAATCCCTATTCCTGCAGGCTTTTCGTGCCCAGCCCCCTACCTCCTGGGTCACCCGCCTGCCTATGAGCTCATCCATCTCATCGTGCATCATGCATAAAAGACTCCTGATACCATGGAAGCGATACCTAAGAGGCTAGATAAAATATTATCACTCCCCCATTGATCACCCCCACTGGCACATGGTCTTCCAGTAGATGCTATGGTGGTGGCAGGTGCTACTAAGAAGGATTTGGCAGAAGAGAGCCAAACTGTCCATCCGCCCAACAGGGAGTCCCGGGAGATTGACAGATTAGGGAAGCATGTCTTTGCTTCATCAACCTTCGCCGTAAGATCTTTGAATTATTTGGCACATTTTATCAGGCTTCAGAGAGATATTATCAACCAGCTCTCTGAAACCTGGGCAAGAGCTGTTTCTGACGAAGTCCGTGATAATGTGGCTTCTCAGATAGCCACCCTAGAGTCCATTTCCAACTCTTCCATGCATCTTATATCTCACGCAATGGAAGGGGAGGCTAGAGCAGCAGGCGCAGGTATAGTCACCAGATGACATGCTTGGATGCGCCTTTGTGACTTTACAGACTCCTTTAAACCTTCCTTCATGATTGCCCCCATAGAGGCCACCTCTTTGTTTGGCCCTAAAGTCAAGGATACGCTGGCACGGTGTGAACAAGATGGCAAGACCTTGTCTGCCATTGGTGTCAGACACTCAACTCCTCAGCAATTCTGTTCCAGAAATCAGAGGAGCAGAAAGATCTGGCACAAGAAATCACAGGATTCTTTCCGGGATGCATGTGCCAAGTTTTCCTCTAGAGGCAGTGGGAGAAGCTCCAGTGGAAGGCGCCCCTTTTGGGGCAGAGGAGGTCTGTGAAACCGAGGTTCCAGAGATTCTTTCTCTGGCCAACCCTATCAGTGCTCCTGAAGCATTGCCCAACTTCTCACCTCTGGAAGTGGTCAGGGGTAATTTCTTCTTGTACCCAGCTGCCTAGCAAAAGATAACAACCGACTCTTGGGTACAACGGATTATATCCAGTGGCTATTACATCCCCTTCCATCTTTGCCCATTCTCATCAAGAGTGTTACCGATGTTTCACCTAGTCAGTGGGAAACAGCAGCACAAGAAATCAAAAAGCTGCTACAAAAAAAGAGTCATCCAGACAGTCCCCCCAGACCTGATAGGATCCGGATTTTACTCAAGGTCCTTTTTAGTGCCAGAAAAGACAGGGGAATGAAGACCAATTCTGGATCTCAGTACACTAAACAAATTTGTAAAAACAGAGAAATTCTGGATGGTCACGGTTCAGTCTATCCTTCCTCATCTGGAAGAAGATGATTGAATGTACTCTGTAGATCTTCAAGATGTGTATTACCACATATAAAAATGGACAAATGCTCAAGAAGATACCTTCACTTTTGTATAGGAACCAGTCACTACCAGTTTTGAGCCCTGCCCTTTGGTCTCTCTACAGCCCCCAGAGTGTTCACAAAATGCATGGCAGTGGTTATCGCTCACTTTGACTTCAAGGATTCCAGGCAATTCCATATCTAGACGACTGGCTCCTTACCACCCCCACCAAATGTCTACTGGAAGAAGCCCTGCAATATACTCTCTTAGCAGCTTGAAACCTGGGAATCACTATAAACTGGGAGAAATCCAATACAACCCCAACTCAGTCTTTGGAATTTATAGGGGTACTGTTGGACATGAGAAATTTCACAGCATCTCTTCCAGAACACAGACTTCAGAGAATAAGACAACAAGTTCAACCGCTGCTCTGTCACCACAAATCCCCCCGCTCGATCTGTACTTCAGCTATTGGGGTCAAAGGCAGCTTCGATTACCATTGTGTCTCTAGCCAGATTCCACATGAGACTTCTTCAATGGCTACTTCTCACTCAGTTGTACCCTGTTCAACATCCCTTGTCTTTTCAAATAAGTTTAACTCAGAGATGCAAGCAAGATTTACTCTGGTGGATGTCTTGAAATCCCCAACAATGGTCTCACCCTTTCAACCCCCATCAACCTATAGCCATGGCGACCATGGACACCTCCCTGATGGGGTGAGGGGGGCTGTACCAGGGAAACTTGGTCCAAAGTACCTGGTCGGAGTCAGAGGCCCTTTTGCATATCAATGTCCTGGAACTGAGGGCGATGCTTCTAGCGTTGCAAGCATTTCAATCCATCCTTCCGTCAGGGACTATTTTGATCCAGTCAGACAACATGTCAGTGGTCTGGTACATCAACAAACAAGGGGGCACCAGATCTTATCCGTTATGCCAAGAGGCCTTGAGAATATGGCAATGGGTGATAGCTCACAACCACTTTCTGATTGCAACGCACATTCCTGGGAGCTCCAATGTGATAGTGGACAAGTTGAGCAGGTGCATTGTACAGCCTCACAAGTGGTCCCTCAATCCTCTGATAGCGGCAAAAATCTTCAACCGCTGGGGCCAGCCTTGCTGTGACCTATTTGCCTCCCCAACTAACTACAAGTGCAGCAACTACTTTGCCCTGATCCCCTCTTGGGGACAGTCATCAAGGGATGGCTCTAGTCCACGCTTGGCCCTTGGTTCTTCTTTATGCCTATCCTCCTCTCCCCCTCATCTCTCAATTTCTAAAACAAGCATGACAGTTGAAGAGCAAAGTGATCCTCATTGCTCCATATTGGCATCGACAAGTCTGGTTTCCCTTCCTCTGGCCTCACCTGCTAGATCAACCATGGATCCTCAATCCATCCCCAACTTTGATTTCCCATTCACAGGGCCTGATTCACCCCAGTCTAACAACCTTGAAACTGACAGCTTAGTTTCTCCACTTCCTATGATTGCCAGGCTTGAAAACCTTTCGTACCCTGATCACAATATTCTTATTGCATCTCATAAATCATCTACCAGACTAATCTATCTTAACAAATAGAAGAGGCTCTCTCTATGGGCAGCAGATAAGCAATTAGACCCCTTGTCAGCCCCGGTCTCGGTGGTATTGGATTACTTATCACATCTTTTCTATTCTAGGGTGTCTGCCTCTACTATCCATGTAGATTTAGCTGCCATCTCAAATTTTTATATTGGTTTTCAAGATTCTTCACTTGTGTCACACAGACTCTGTAAGATTTTCTTGAAAGGGGTTATCCACATAAAACCTCTGTTTAGAGAACCCGTACAACCTTGGGATTTGGTTTTGGTTCTGCAAGGTTTAACAGCTCCACCCTTTGAACCTGCTTCTTCTTGTGATGTAAGATATCTCTCATGGAAAACTTTGTTTCTGATTGCAATCACATCAGCCAGACAATTGTCAGAACTTCAGGCCTTATGCATCAAACCTCCCTATCTTGTCTTCCATAAGGATAGGGTATCACTGAGAACCAATTCTACATTTTTACCAAAAGTGGTGTCAGAGCGATCTATCAACCAGTCTATTGATCTCCCAGTGTTGTTTCCTAACCAGTCTAACAAGGGAGAGTATTGCCTGCACTCCTTGGATGTTCATAGGCAAATACGATTTTATCTGGACTGAACAAAATCTACCTGTAAATCGGACCAACTGTTTCTGGCTTTTTCTGAACCTAGATGGCGTCATCTTGTATCAAAAGTTACATTGGCTACATGGTTGAAAAATTGTATCACCTTTATCTACAACAAAAACAATCTCACCTTGCCTTATAGAGTCAAAGCTCATTCTACAAGATCTATGGCAACTTCAGCAACTTTCCATGCAACTTGGGCCAAACCTCATACCTTTATTCTTCATTACAAATTGGACTTGGCCTCCAGAGGTAGAGCTTCCTTTGGCTCCATGTTGCTCAGGAATGTCCTTCCATGAGGGCCACCCAGGAATACAGGTAACTAGAGACTCTGTCCCATCAGTAAGGAATGAATGAAGATTAACAACATCAGATAAAGAAGTTATGTCTTACCATAACGTTCCATCTGTGTTGTTGATCTTCATTCATCCATTACTTCCCACCCTATGTCCCCCTTCCGGAGGTTCTTGGTTTATCTCATGTACTCCTTTCTTGTAGGTCTGTTTTGACCAGAGGTAGTCTCTACTTTTATCTATCAACTTGCAAACTCGATCTGAGGTAACAGGGTGCACAGCATTCTGGGTAGGACCTTGGTTCAAGAGTTTTTGGCTGACGCGAGCTTGATATTGGCTGGATCGGTTCTGAGGACGGAACCAATAACACATCAGTAATGAATGAATGAAGATCAACAACACAGATGGAACGTTATAGTAAGACATAACTTCTTTTTATATTAAATCACCTGTAATTCTGGCTTTGTTTTAATTATTACCCAGCTAGACTAGAGTGAAGCTCAACAGGGTCTTCTTTCCCCGCTGATTCTGACAAGCCCATTCCCTCGGCTGTGTTTTCGCTAGATAGTAGGTAGGGACAGTGGGAATCTCATTCATCCATTCATGCGTGTCACTAATTAGATGACGAGGCATTTGACTACCTTAAGAAAGTCATAGTTACTCCCACTGTTTACCTGTGCTTCATTGAATTTCTTCACTTTGACATTCAGAGCACTGGGCAGAAATCATGTCCACACCCATCTTGGGCCTTCACGATGCTTTGTTTTAATTAAACAGTCAGAGTCCCTTGGTCCACACCAGTTCTAAGTCAGCTGCTAGCTGCCAGATGATGCAGGATGCCGGTCGGGACTGGTGCCCACCACAGCCGGGGTGACCCACAGGAAGGGCCCGGTGTGTGTCCAGAGTCACTGCCACCTCCCCCCGGTCCTCCAGGAGGGAGGCGTGCAGTGCGTGCCCAACCCCGCTTCATGCTCGAGCCTGACTGACCCAGCCCTTAGAGCCAATCCTTATCCTGAAGTTACGGATCTGACTTGCCGACTTCCCTTACCTACATTGTTCTAACATTCCAGAGGATGTTCACCTTGGAGAACCTACTGCGGATATGGATACAGCCCAGCAGAAGACTTACACGTTCTTCCCCAGATTTTCAAGGGCCGGCGAGAGCTCACCTGATGCCGCTTGAACCATGATGCTTTCCAGGGCGTGGGCCCCTCTCTCAGGGCAAACCCATTCCAGGGTGCCCTGCCCTTTACAAAGAAAAGAGAACTCTCCCAGGGGCCCCCTCTGGCTTCTCTTGGATTGTTTGCGTCACCGCACTGGAGTCCATCTCCACCGCTCTGGATTCGGGGATCTGAACCTGACTCCCTTTCGATTCGCCGAGGGCGACGGAGAAAATCACCTGTCCCTTCGGAAAGGCGCTCGTCTATCTCTCAGGACCAACTGACTCATGTTCAACTGCTGTTCACATGGAACCCTTCTCCACTTCAGCCTACAAAGGTCTCGTTTGAATACTACTAACTCAGGTAGTCAGGAATTCATGATAACATCTCATCTGAAGGATGGCAATCTCAGGAGTGTAGCAGCCCCTTATCCTCGACTGCAGTGCCTGTACTGGGAAATGAATCCAAGCCGCTGTTATGGGTATAGAACCCACACTCCTCTGATCTTCCAGTATCAAGGTCAAGTATGCTTCCCTTTGAACCACTGACACAAAGGAAAAGGTGACAGACCATGAAAGGGTGAATGTGGGGAATAGAATTTTAAGGTAATACTACGCTGAAAGTAAGGGGAGAAGTGGAGAATTTAGGGTAGTTAGAGAAACTGTATTCTTCTTAGAGATCTAGAGGAAGTAGAAGCCACTCTACACAAACTGAACTGGATTACAATACTACTGTCTATTCATGGCAGAGCGTAAAACGTAAATGTTTAAGTGATGTTCCATTTTCAGTAGCCTTATTAAACACTATTTTTTTTCACCACACAAAAAAAAAAGTTTGGAAATGGTCGATAGGCAAGTTATTCTAGTACAGTGAATTGATGACTCAGTATTCTCCTGTTTTAGATGAGGTTTATGGTATAAGCAGTGATGGCAAACCTATGACACGTGTGTAAGGTAACACACATCACAATGTTTTCAGTGAAATGCCAGCAATCACCAACTCCCAAGTTACTAAAGACATTGCTTTTCCATTCATTGCTCATGTGAAGTGCACTGAATTATTTTTTGTCAGGAGCTTTTGACACACCAAACCCAAAAGGATCACTGCCACTGGTATAGGGGGAAGATTTGTAGTGGAAAACCATAAGTGTCTGGAGTGCAGATGCCATATCAGTAAGTGAGAAAGATAAATTTGTTGAAGATATTTGTAGAAAAAAAAATCTTTAAATACTTAAAACTGTAGGAGAAATCCAGTATTTCTTAACACTTTGCATCCATAATTACACCCATTTACAAATTTAAGAACTATATAAGGATTTGACCCTGATGTTTTAGGATGCAGATTCCTCAGTATTATCCTTTGAGGTTAAAAGTTTGTTAAAGCTAAAACTCTGTAAAAACATTTCACAGTGCAATCCTTAGTTTATCACATTTGATAAATAGTACTAGCCTCATGTAGCATGTCATTTAGCAGCATTGTGATAATGTTTTCCTACCTTTGGTGTAAGGTAGCACTTTATTTATTTATTTTACATTTCTTTACTGGGGGAAGTCTGACTGGACAACAAGTCCAATTTCATGGGAGGCCTGGGGAGAAAAGCTCCAAGACATACAGACTATACAAAGCATTTCTAGAAATTACAAAACTTGCAAAATTATTAAGAGATTAAAAGAAATTAGTAATCAAAGATTGCAATTGGAAGGTCCCAAAACATACAGACAGACATATAGCTCTATATACAGTATTTACAGGATTTGACAATATATACAAATTTGGACTGAAAGATATGCTATGGACACTGGTAGTGAGAGTGTAGTAAGAGTTAGTAGAATTGTTGGTGACAGAAGTCAGTTAGTTAGGTACCACAGAGTGAGCTCGGGGTAATTAGATAGGGACAGAATCAGTTAGTTGGCTTGGTTTAGTACAAGTCAGTAGTTTAGCCAGAGTAATTATAGGTTCATAGGTTCATAGGTAGGTACTAGGCTATTGGCCCTAGGGCCTATATAAGCCTAGCTAAAAGGTACCCTGGATTTCGCCACCCAAGAAAATTATTTTCCTGTGCCACTGTTGAGCAGAGCCACAGAAGTGATCCCCGGGGTGAATTTCCTATCTCCCATCCAATCATCAAGATTTTTCTTGAAGAGTGCTAATGAGGGGCTTTGTTTGATATAGATAGGTAGTTTGTTCCAGAGTATGGAAAGTCTCTGGGACAGGAATCTATCCCTCCAGCATGTTCTATTTATTGTAGTGACAATGTTTACATCCCTAGAGTGTGTAGCTCAGAGGGATTTGGATTTCTTTAAGTGGAGCATGTCCAAAAGCTTTGGGTTTGACATAGCTTTGTATGTTAGGCAGAGATCGCCTCTGAGCAGGCGATATGTGACAGAGTAAAGCTGCAGTTGTTTGAGACGGTCTGAGTAGGGTATCTGTTTGAAGCCGGTAATCCTCTTTGTGAGGTATTTCTGCAGCCTTTCCAGTTGTAGATGTCTTGTGAGGTACATACCAAAAGGGATGTTGTACTCTATAATGGGTCTAATGAGTGACGAGTAGAGGGGAACAATGACCTCTTTTTCCTGGATGAGAAACCTTTTGCGATGAGCTGTGCCACGTAGAAGGATTTCCTGACTACTGTGGCGATGTGATTATCAAAGGAGAGACTACTGTCCACCTGTGTCCCAAGGTCTCTTATCACACTTTCAGTGTTAAGTAGACTACCACCTTTGTGGTAGTTCATGGGTACAGAGATTTTACCAAAAGGGATGACAATGCACTTTTTGGCATTGAGCTTGAGGCCATGGCTTTGACACCAGGCATCTGTCTCAGCAAGGCCCTTTTGTAGGATGTCCACATCTTTTGGACTTTTGATTATGGCTCCCAGTTTGCAGTCATCTGCAAACTTCATTAGCCAAAGACCTTCTGTGTTAGCCTGTACTTCAGAGAAGTAGATACCAAAATGGAGAGAACCCAGGACTGAATCTTGTGGTACTCCACTTGTCACTGGTCTGAAGTTGGATTTGGAGTCTGCTACTTTCACAGTGTGGGTTCTGTCAGTGAGCCAATTGGAAACCCATCTTGTGACACAGGTATTTACACCTAGTTTAGTGAGTTTATCTATAATTCCACAGTGGGGGATGGTGTTGAAAGCCTTGGCGAGATCTAGATAGGCTGTATGAACCTCCTTACCCTCATCTACGGCTTTGGTGACCGCTTCAAAGCTGTCTATCAGGTTTAGGAGACATAATCTGCCTTTTACAAAACCGAACTGGGTGGGGTCCAGAGTTTGGAGATTACCAATGTCATTGTTTATAAATTCCATGATGATACATTCCATAGCCTTGCAGACCCGGCTCGTCAGGCTAATGGGGTGGTAGTTTCCAGGGTCCGTGGTGGCTACCCCTTTGTGGAGCGGGATAACCGTCACTGTGCACCATTCAGTGGGCACATAGCCTGAGGTGAGGCTATGATTGAACATGGGACTTAGGTGGGGTGCCAATTCATTCTGTAGTTCATGTAGAATGCAGCCTGGGATGTTGTCAGGTCCCATGGATGCTGTGTTCTTGGCTTTGGAGAGTGTGTTTTTTACCTGTGCAGCCGTGATTACAAGAACTTTGCATTCTTCCGGTATAGAGATGGGCCCTTTAGGGGATGAGAGGAGGGTAAAGTTAGCACTGAACCTATCTACCAGGACGTTGGCAATATCAGTTGGTTCTGTGTATTTAGTGCCATTGTGCTGTAACTCGGAGCAGATCTGAATGTTGCCATTGAGATTTTTGACATAGCTATGGAATGCTTTGTGGTTGTCTTTAGAGTCAGTGGAGATTTTGTTTTCGTAACTAGCTTTGGAGGATTTTATGAGGGATGTCAGCTTCTTACTGAGGCTGACCACGGAGTTCCTCCAATCATGGGGTTTTACTCTTTTTTGCAACAGCTTCTTCCTTCTGTTGTAGAGTTTGTTTATGGCAGGGGACCACTAGATTGGCTTCCTTTTTTTAGAGGATAGCATCTTGGTTCTGTTAGGGATTGCATGATCCATGCACTCGTGTAAGTGCTTATAAAGTGCATTTGTTTAGGATTCAGCAGTCATACCTCAATTGTCCATCAGCATCGGTGTCGTGAAGTTTGCCACTTCTGTCTTAAGAAGCATGAAGTTGGCTTTGGAAATGTATTTTATGGTGGTTTCCCTAATGGGGGGTGGAGGGGGTGGGGTGGGGGAGGGATGTGGATGTCTAGGGTGATTAGCTTGTGGTCGGATATGACCAACAAGGAATTGACCTCTGGTGTGGGGCACCGGTTGCCCATGTTGCTAATGACCAGGTTCAGGATATTGCTGCCCCTGGTGGGGGCGTGGATAAGTTGATCCAAGGCATTGGAATTTATGAATTCCAGAAAATGCTGAGCACAAGAGTTGGTACATGAGTAGTTTTCCCAGTTAATGGTGTGGTAGTTGAAATCATCCATTATTAGGGTGTTAGGTTGTACCCTAATATTTTCCAGTGTATCAAGAAATGTGGAGTGGGAATCCTGGGGCATGGTGGGGGAATCTCTAGCAAGCTACAATTTGGATTGCGGTCTTGCCCAGAGTAAGTTGCACTTGGATAATCTTGGATGCATTATGTGAGCAACTAGCCTGGAGGTGTGGATATCCTTAATGAATATGGTCATGCCTCCACCTTTAGTGTTTCAGTCCAGATTAGGTGGCCGAAAGGTGTGGTATGAATTATAGCCTGGTAATGCAGGGGTACTCTCTGGAGCTTTGAACCAGGTATCTGTCACTGCACAGATGTCGATGTTCTCCATTTTAAGGAGTGCTTCAAGTGAGTGCATTTTGAGGTTTAGACTTCTAGCATTGAGTAGCGATACCCTCAGATTTTGCTTGCTTGTACCTGTTACAGTGGTGAATTTGTCATTTGAACCTTGTGTAAAAAAGGCACTATGGGGTGGCTAGAGCCTTAGCCAGTATCCAGAGTCCCAGGGGCGGCAGGTGCAGGCCATCTCTGGCAAAGCATTGTGGTTTGTCAATCATATCATCCCTGGCAGATAGATAATGGATCCCCTTAGAATGACACCAGAAGCTTAGCCAGTTGTTGAAGTCAATCATTTTGTCCTTGTACTGTGGTATCATTCTGGGTGATGGCAGGGTGCTTCTCAGGGCTATGGTCATACCTGCCTTGGCTACAAGATCGGCCAGCTCCTCCATGTCCCTTTTCATGTAATCCAGGGAGGTACGTCTCAGGTCATTCACACCAACATGGATAAAGACAGAGTCATATTTGTACTTGTTGTGGAGTGACCTGAGTGCATGCGTTATGTGGCGGATCCTGGCACTCGACAGGCAGCTGACAGTAACTTTCTCCTTGTTTAGCCTGGTGAGTGGAACATCAGTGTGCCTGACTATAGAGTCACCTGTGACTGGAGTGTTGGATACATTGTTATGCCTTATGGGCTGTGGTTGAGTGGCACACTGAGTTTGTGGGCTATGCGTCATTTGGGTTGTGTTGGGGGAGGTGGAAGTTGCTTGTGTTTCTGCTTTGGCAGTCCCTGTTGCTTGGGCAGGTTTTTACTGAGAGCCTCCATGAATGTAGGTGTGTGTTTTGTGTTTCTATGTGTGTGTTTTGGTGGTGTAGGTTTTGAGGGACTATGTGATGAGTGTGGTGACCATGGTGCAAGTGTTTACCTTCTCCTCTTGACTGTCTAGTCCAATCTTGGGTGAAGAAAGCTTTGCTTCCAGTTTGGATATATAAGTGCATCTCTCACAGGTTGTAGTGTTAGGTGGTAGGAGGAGAGGGTTGTCTGTATACATGAGGCAATTGCTGCATTGCCCCAAGATGCCCAGATTCATCAGGTAGACAGGAGAAAACACTGGGAGCTGACCTTTAGTCATGCCTGGATAGGTGCTTTTTTGTTAAGTACTAGAAACTGCTTTCCTCTAGACAAGTGAGGAAAGTTGAGTGCTGTAGTAATGTGTAGCTTATTTAGTGCTTACAATGAATTTTGAACATGTGCTGAGCTCAAAGAAACAGATTTGAGTGCTGAAACTAAAAAACTGGCTAGTTCTAAGAAACATAAGCTAGAACTTCTTTTCAACACAGAAAGGCTTGGGGGCTCAGACGCCCACAAACAGTCCTGGACACAGCAAATCTGTATCCGGACTAGACTACCCACAAGAAAGGCAGGAAACAAGCTTAGAAATTTTTTTTAGGTGGAAAGAGAGAAAGGAGGAGCAGAAACTAAGTGGAATGGCCTTCTCAAATGTTCTCCTGTATTAGGTAGAATGAGGTAATAACACTAGACTGGGAGGAGTGTCCCAGATCAAATTTACAGTAGGGGTAGGCAATTGCAAAGCCACCAACTATAAAAACAGCATACCAATATGGAGGGAGGGTGGGAAACAAACTGCAGAAATGTTTCTCACAGCAGAAAAGCAGCAGTGAGCCTTTAAATTAAAGTTTTAAACAGATAAAGGAGCCTCTAGAGAAAGCTTTTAACTGCAAACAAGTTATATGACACACTCCTTGCCAGGAGATCAAAATCAAACAACCTATGCAGATGCTTAATAAAAGTGGACATTTCCAGTTAATACCTCACACACAGTGAAACTAGCTAGAAAAGTATGCAGTAGACAAAGTGCTATAAATAACTCGAAAAAAAATAAGTAAAAAAACAGGATACTTAATGTTATATATTATTGATCTGAGTTTGCTCAGTGCCCTTCCTTCGATTAGCTCAGTGTGGAAATGGCAGAAACACTCACAAACTAACTTCTTAGGTAACAGAAAGTTGAAACCTGAGACAACTTTAAAAAAAAAGCTCAAAAGAACCAATGAGGTGCTTACTCTAAGCTGTAGTTCAGGTGACCCCAGTCATCCAATGACCATAAACAATCCCCTCTCACTGAAATGCCTAATGGCTTTGGCTAAACCAAGATGTCCTTGAACATGTGCTCAGACACACAGCCTCCACAACCACTAGGCCCAAACACAAGCCTGAATATGGACAATGCTACAAATACACTACTTAGGTATAAACAAACTGCAGAAATGTTTTGCACAGCAGAAAAGCAGCAGTGAGCCTTTAAATGAAAGTTTTAAACAGATAAAGGACCCTCTAGAGAAAGCTTTTAACTACAAACAAGTTATGTGACACACTCCTTGGCAGGAGATCAGAATCAAACAACCAAAACAGATGCTTAATAAAAGTGGACAATTTCCAATTAATACCTCACACACAGTGAAACTAGCTAGAAAAGTATGCAGTAGACAAAGTGCAATAAATAACTCAAAAAAATAAGCAAAAAGCAGGATACTTAATGTTGTATCCCCAGCCTCTCCACTATCATATCCAAATATTCCCCTGCTAGGACGCTATGCAGCTCAAATCAAGAATTATTAGACATCTACAAACCCAAAACCAAACTAGGCTGCCTTCTCTAACTATAAGCCAGCCACATCCTGGAACCAACTCCCCTTGGAAATAAAATCCCTCCAGGATAGCAAAAAGTTTCAAATTAGCCACAAAGAAGTACCTAAAAACCAAAGTGGTCTTGCCACTGTAGCCATCCACCCTGAAACCACCATCCTTTCACCTATTTCACCACCTCACTCTTAATGAATCTCTAACACTATTCCCCTGCCTCTTCTACCTCTTCCCTTCCTCTATCTCCAACCACTCTTAATTCTTAGTCTCAAAACAACCTACCTGTCTAGTCTGTCTCCTATACTCTACCTCCCCTACATCTCCTACTAGCCATTCTTACTTTCCTTTCTTGTTTCCAAACTCCTATACAACTAGATCCAACCCACTTTAAATAAGCATCTGCCTAACTATTAACACATTTTGCTCTAAGCAGCTTAAATAATATTGTAACTAGTCACATTTTCCTCTGCTAATTGTTTAAAACCTTGTTTGTAACAACTCACGTACTTGTCTACCAATTGTTAATACTCTGTATAATTGAATTACCTGAGGAGCTTTTTTTCTCTCCAGGTCTCTGCTTGTAAGATCCTATAGCTGATTGTTACTACTATGTTAATAAAATTTAATAAATTGTTTTCTAGTCCTGAGGAGCTTTTCTCCCTGGGTCTCTGCTGAAAATGAGCCAAAAGCTCGGGCAGACTAACCTGGTCAACAAATGTAAAATAAAATAAAAATAAAAATAAATAAAAAATATATTATAGATCCGAGTTTGCTCAGTGCCCTTCCTTCGATTAACTGAGTGTGAAATGTCAGAAACACTCACAAACTTAACTTCTTGAAACTAATTAGATAGGGACAAAGTCAGTTAGTTGGCTTGGTTTAGTACAGGTCAGTTGTTTAGCCAGTTTCAGTACATGGGCAAATCCATGTTACAAATATGTGAGCCTTTAGTAGTTTTTTTAATTCAGCTGAATTAGTGGTGGATTTAATGTTTAAAGGTAGGGCATTCCAAGTTTTGGCGATAATACAAGAGTAGAGGGATTATCCAACAATAGTTTTTGTTTTTCGTTATTTTTATTAATGCCTTGTTGCTAGAGCAAAGTGTCCAATTATAAGAGAGTAGAGTAAATTATTCAGGGCTGGTTAATTATTTGATGGGCCATGATGAGCTGATTGTATGTTAGTAGAGAGGGGAATTCAAGCCATGAGAGTTTTCTGAGAGAAGCCGCGGTGGTACAGCGGTAGCTTTGTTGCCTCACAGCAAGAGGCTCTCCTGTTTGATTCATGGCTGGAGTGCCTTCTGTGTGGAGTCTGCATGTCCTCCCTGCGGTCGAGTGGCCTCCGAAAGACATGCATGAATGGGTGTGCCTTCGCCGAAGGTTGGGCATCGGGCTGGCAACTCGGCACCATAAAAATCAACTGCCAATCATTAGCGGACCGGAGTTCCGCTGTGGCAACCCCTAACCGGGAAAAGCCGAAAAGACAAACAAGAGTTTTCTGAGAGAGTGGCAATGGTTGGATCTATAGTTGGCATCTGTAGCAAACTTTGAGATTTCATTATAACAAGTTTCTAGCTTAGTTATATCTGATTTTTCTTAGGTTGGTTAAGATAGGGATACATACATATAGTAAATAAAATAGTAAATAATAAATAAAATAAAATAAATACATAGTAAATAAATTATTGAATACCACTGTACATTTTGCAGTGATTAAACCAGCCAAATGAAACAATTTGCAAGGTACAATGATTGCATACTAGACAAAATCATATAATTGAAAATTCTATTTGGAAAGGCTTCAGAACATGCCAAAATCTTATTTACTGCAAAGGATACTTATGGGTAACCTCTCCTAGTTTTATATAAGAAAGTATATAATCTGTTTGAAAGTTTGTGCTATGACTGTACCATTAAGGGTGCCAACACCAGCTTGTAGAACCTAATGCTAAAAACAAATACTAATAACAAAATGTGTTGCAGATACATTATTCAGCATGTTGCAGATTATCCCGTAGAACCAGAGTAAGTTCGTCATTGCCTGTATTCAGAAAGAATCTTTACACATATATGGATTGTGGAAGGCATCAGAATAGGATTATGGCAATCAAGTTTTTGTATGCCAGTAGGGTATAGGTTTGACGGCTAAAGCTGTGAATTAACAATATGCTGTCCCAGCATCAACATTAATAAATGCACCACAGAAAACAGCTTGGGAAGCACAGATATCTGAAAGTTTACAGACTGCATGAAATGTTTTGAGCAGGACTTTCAATATGATGTTGATTTTCATTCAGACAATTTTAAGAATCACAAGGGCACACAAACATCAAAAATTGTATTCAAACAATTTTCCATTCTGTATAACAAGGGGTATGATAAGCATTATTGAAACATTAAAATGATTTATTGTATCACTGATAATTGTTTTTGGTGTGTATAACTGATTTCATAAACTAAAACTCAAAACAACAGAAGCTATTATTTATGAATTTGGTATAGAGAACGAGATTGATTACGTTTCCAAGGACTCAGGATTTTTGCTCACAGTAGATTTTGAGTAACTGAAGATTTTTAAAAACAAAGTCCACCTATTCTATTAGAGTATATACGTGAGCTTTTATTCAATTATAAAACCAAAAACATATCTTTATCACACATCTATAAGATCTTCATTAATTATAAAGAGTGGCTAAATATTATAAAGAGTGGCTAAATTACAGGTATTGTACACTTGTCTTTCAAAGTGAAGATTAGGAAATGCCTGAGCTTGAAAAGAAAAATCTTCAATAGCTCCATTTTGGAGATTATTTACAAGGACACATCTTTGCATAGCTTTCTGCACTCATTAAGTTAATAAGAATAAGAGAACAAAAATAACTCAGTATGTTGGCAATGTAATAACAAGTATAAAGCATCTGAAAGAGAAAAATAATAAAAATAAGACTTAAACTTTCAACAGTTAATTATAAATAAAGGCCTAATTTTTTTGGACATATTGGGAAAATTGGGAGTACTAAGGTAATGAGCTGGCCTCTTATGTTATTTATCAACTAGAAGTCAAGCCTTCTTAATCAGAATTATTTATCTATATGATATATTATTGATATGCACACTTTGTAAATATAGTTTGGGTTTAAGAATTCAGATGTTTTGTTTAAAAAAGGATTTTTCAACACTGATGTATAATAATGTCTAAAAATATATTACTTTGAAAAAATGTTATGAAAAAGAAAGCATATATTGTTGGTCATTTAATTTTAAAAGTCATATCTAGTCATCTGAGAGAAACCCCTTATCATGGTATAACTCACCCATCTGACCCATTACTGAATACAAATGTGCATTCTACAGCATTTTAACAAGCCAAGTGAAAACAATTGGAAAGGAGAAATGATAACTTAACAGAAAACACACAATGTTCGAAAAAAGAAAACCTAAACTATTCAGAAAAGGTTATGGAATTTTTATTATATGATTTCAAACAGGTTTGTTAGAAACAATGTCTGTTTGGTCTGTAAGGTAATATTAGATCCAACCATATTATAAGGCTAAAATGGTATTGTTAGTGGAACTACCAATTCAGAAAAAGTATGCCAGGTACATTTTGAAGCGTCATCCAATATTACAAAGTAAGCTTTCCCTTGTAGTCAGAAGACATAAGTCATTAACTTTCTTCAAAGGTAATTTTGATGCACAAAAATTAGTTTTAAAATATCAATATGGGGTTATGGTAATCAAGCTTCATTCAATCCATTAAATTCTAAACTTGACAGTAAAATTTTGAAGCAACTTTTGCTATTGAGCTATATATTTTAATTTAATTTAAAATGTACTTGATTTCATCCTTGATAGTTTGCAGGGAAAAGAAGAGACCTCACACTGGTTTTAATGCACACTACACGTGTATGTAGTTCCACAGTGCACCCTCTCAAATAAAAAAAATGCTGGGTTGTTTTTGAAACAGCCTAGCCTAAATGCTTAGTCCCCCACCCAGACGGTTACTATGACTTCTGACTCTACTCCTTTCACTAGATTGATGTTAAAGTAGCATTTTTGTGCAATCCAGTTTGGCTGCCAGAGGAAGTAGCTGTTTAAAAAAAAATAATTGCTCTGGCTCTGTCAGGTGACTGTTGTGTGATGTAGTTATCTAAGGCAAGAGACCTAGTAGGACTCAATATACAAGGTGCACTACTAATATATTTTGATGATTTAGACCATGAAAATTTTAAACTAAGTATTTAATCCTTAATATTATACTAGCAAGGACTGCATGCTCTGGAATGAAGTCATAGTTCCCGATCTCTAAGTACAATAAAACTGGACAAAGCTAAACATAACGGAATGACAAAGGCCCAAAATCAGGAACAATAATGCACTTACAAACTTAGGAATTTTCTAGAAAATCTGTTTTTGTGTTGGCATTGCTTTTCCAAAGGATATGAAATCTGAAATTCAAATGTATGTCATTATTTATTGCCTTTAATTCTCAATCATTTGCCAGAAAAACACAAATTTTATGAGGAACAGGCCAAATATTGACCGTTAAGAAGTAAGAATGGAGTGGTGGGTTCAAGTTAAGTTTGGCTTAGTTTTTTCATCTCAAACAATTAGAAAATGGGTCTTAACTGGTAGTGTGTGTGTGTGTGTGTGTGTGTGTGTGTGTGTGTGTGTGTGTGTGTGTGTTTGTGTGTGTGTGTGTGTGTCTGTGTGTGTATGTTTGTTTTTGTATTTTTTTTATTCTGCACTTAGAAGACTCGCGGTGGTGCAGCAGTAGCGTTGTTGCCTCACAGCAAGAGGTTTTCCCATTCGATTCTCGGCTGGAGTGAAGAGAGTGCCTTCTGTGTGGAGTCTGCATGTCCTCCCCGTGATTGGGTGGGCGTTCGAAAGACATGTGTAAATGGGCGTGCCTTCGTTGAAGGTTGAACGTCGAGCTGGCACCTCGGTGTTCGTCAAAATCTACTGCCAGTCATTAGCAGACTGGAGTTCCGCTGTGGCAACCCCTAACCAGGAAAAAGCCGAAAGACAACAATAACAACTTAGAAGACTAAAGTTTTGGTAGACCACACTTTCTGATCTTAGTTTTTTTTTTCTAAAAATAACACCAGAAAACAAGCAGTACAAATGGGTCAGAATGATAAAACTGTGCACTATGTGATGGTTATTTTATAAAAGGAGGATGGCTGTGTTGCTTTAGACATTAAAGATTTTTCTGTTCTTTCTATATTCTTATAATGAAATGCATAACTCATACATCTTGAAAATATTTTCAGTCCCCCAGTCTCATTTTCTGAGCTCTGATACCGAACCTTAATTTTAACAGTCTAGCAGTCTCTTTGCAATAGTACTACCATGTGGAAGATATAAGAAATGAGTCATTTTAATTTGTTCACAGCTTCATTTGCTGAATTGCTCTTGGCCATTTAAGGAACTTTAGCCCAATTACAGAAGTAGCTTTTTAGTGGGTTTTGCAGTCAACATGCAGGAAGGATGCAGCGTCAAAGTCACAATTTCTTTGTTCAGGATGAGTTTTTCCTTAACGGTAATATAAACATTCAGTGATCTGATAAAATGAATGATTGTACAGACTACCACTGAGCACTGTGGGGATGTACAGACTACCACTGAGCACTGTCGGAATGGTACTGTTCATACGTACCTGCCCCTTATATAAAACTGCATGTGCACATTCTATAATGGAATGTTTTGGTAATGCAGGAAAAAACAGGAAAGCAGGAAATTAAGTCATCTGTACTTCTTTCCTGTTCAGTTCAGAATACTATGGCGATGATGGCTGATGGCTGGCTAATGTCTGACAATTAGACATTGAACCTGCTGTTATTATCTTTCCAAATCAGTTATGACAATATAGTTTCATAGGTAAGAACTATGCTAGCTGCCCTTGCAGGCCATTTCAAGTGTAATCGATTTTCATTTTTGTGCTCAAAATAACTTACCCCATTTTGTTACAGGCTGGCTTTATCCATCTCATGGTCAACAATTATATATTACCCATAAAGAAAATAACTGAGATAATACCACAGATAATTTGAAGGGACCCGTGCATGGAATAAAACATTTAGGTGCTGTGTCCATTGTTGGTAGAGGGAGCAGTCATGCAGAAAATGTTCTGCTTCTCATTCATAGATCTAAGTTGCGCTTAAATATGAACAGGGGTCAGCTTTGTTTTGTGTGGATGGTGAGTCTGTTCTACAGTAGCAGTATCTTCTGCAAGATATACTAGTCTCTCAAAACCGTTCTATTGTTGTTGCAGAAGAGGTTTAGATCCCTAGACTGAGTATTTCTGATGCCATTTCACTTGCTGCATACCTTTAAATGCAAGCATGCTGTCAACAGAGATCAAAACTGCTTCTAGGTCGTATACAGTTTTGTGTCCTTTTGATTTCTGAAACAGTCTTTAATGTATATTAATGTTTCTTTTTTCTTACTGGATAAAACATTTTAATTTCTATGCATGCATTTTCAACACTTAAAAAACACAACCACTAGAAATCAAACCACCAATGGAATTCAATCAATGACACATTCAAGTGAGTAGAGATACATAATAAAAAAAAAAATTCTGGGGAGGCAACCCCCCCCCTGCACCTTCACACCCAGTTATATAAATCAACTCAGACATCACACAACAGAAAGGGGAAGGGAAAAGTCCCTGATCCTAACTGTCTGATTATCTTGTAGCAACACCAACCCTACTTGTTCAACAAAGTGTGAATCAAACAAAAAGTGTAATCATTCATACTTGTACAACTTCTGCACAAAAAAATATCTGAATGACTGAAGTACAATCCATGGATGTCTGAATTTACAAACACACACACACACACACACACACACACACACACACACACACACACACACACACACACACACACACACACACACACACAAACACACACAAATTTACATGCATATCTTTATGGAGTCTGCATGTCTAGCCTGTATACACGTGTTTTAACCAGGGCTTTTACAAACAAGCTGTCTACATGCATGCAAATATTTCAGGCACTGGCAGTAAATGCCCTTTTAGAATGCCAACATACCAAAAAGAGTCATCCACATAACAGCTGCCCAAACTGATCTTAAAAATATCTAAAGTGGTGCTTGCTTTAATTTAATCTGTTAGTCCAGGTGTTAGCTACTATTTCAGAAAGTAAATTACTATAACTTTCATCCCCTATATAATTTCCTACCGAGATATTCTGATGACTCCCTGCTACATTTTGATAACCCTAAGCATTCCCATAGGATAGTTGTTGCTAAATGTACTATATATCTGTATAAGGTCTCCTTTTAAATTTCTATATGAGATACTATACAAGTGCAGATATATTATTATCTTTTTATACTAATAAACCTTCACATCCATGAATGTTTTTTGCAAATTTCCACTGTATACTCTTTACAGTTTACTCATACTATTTTTCTTGTAAGGTTTCGATATTGTTACTCCATACTCTATTACTCCGTACTCTATTCTGGCTCTAATATAACTTAGATGCAGTGATTTAATAGTTTCTGATTTCTTACACTATATATAGATATACCCATATATATCTGGCTAATTAAATGAATATACATGTTCAATCCTGGCGTGCTGCATTAAATATTCACTCTTCAGTTTATGTATCCCAAATCTGATATGCTTATTTTTAATTTATCTATCATCATATTATTCCCCTGTGCCCAACTGGCTAATTTAGTCAATTTCTTTTGTAGACATGTCCTCCCTAACAGATTTAATGATTTTTTTTCACATTTTTAAGTTACCTGCATACATACTTTAGTACACCTCAGATGACAAAGATAAATCAAAAAGATACAACCTAAATAATTCTGGGGCCACAAGAGAGCCATTTGGGACATACTGACTGCAGCCCAGAATTTCAGTGATCTTTAGCCTGTAAAGATTCCCAAATACATTGAGTACTTGCACATTGATTAATTCTACATGGGTTTACAAGAGGTAATTAGAATAAGAATTCAGCCACAAGCATTTCCATGAAATTTGCAGAGCTACAGAAAATCTGGATAGGTAAGCATTTATTAACCCATGAAGGGTGTTAGTTTTCTTTTCATACATTAGCAGCCTGTTGATGCACTGCCATTCTGTTAAATGTCTTTTGTATGATGGAGAGGGAGTGATTGAAATTTGTAGTGGGGCATCATAGTATCTTCACCAGTACGATCTTGCATTCTGTCAGTGAAATGAGAAAATAGCAGAGGACCATATATTAGACTCTCATGGAATTACTGTAATAAAATGATAAGGATGGGACCAGAATTTCTGGCAGGTAACAGCCTTAATGTGATTTGTAGTATACTCTTCAAATTATGTAACTGTGCCTGCAAAAAAAAAAAAAAATCCTCACAGAGCCTATTTATTAGTAAGGGAAAATATAATATACAACTGTGACTCCAAGATAGGATGGAAGATGACTGGTAGTAGTTTCTGTCATTTGGGAAAGAGCTGTGTCAGTGCTGTGTCTTTTCCTGATCCTAGTTTAAGTTACAGCTACTACATTACACTAAGTCAGATGCAGTGCATTTTGCTGGATGCAGCTTTTTTTCCAAGAACTTTTGCCAGAGGGCTCAGGAGACAATAGAATTTTACCTTCCCTGGTCATGTCCCTTAGTTATAGGAATCCTTTGAGGTTGTTAACAGAGCACTGTAGCCCACTGTCCAGTAAACCTTTGTTTTTATTAGAATTGTGAACATTCTGACAGTAATCAAAGAAATCTGCTTAATAAAAGCAGGTGTGACACTATAAAAGATAACATCTCGTGTCCTTTAAATGATATATTCACTCTGTGCTCCTACTGACACAGGTTTAAGATCAAAAGGAGAAACCTCAGATTTGTTTTTACAGCAGAAATCTCTGCAGTGAAGAGAGGTTCTGCACGAGAGATCTCACAATATTTGAGAGAGGTTCTGCATGAGAGATCTCACAATATTTGAGAAGTGGAATGCAAAGTCACTGTCTAAATGTGATTTTTGTATTAAGGAATCTGCATTAGTTTCGCTTGTCTTGGCAAGGAGTATAGTTAGTTTGTATAAAACCTTCAGAGAATGGCCGTGCTTTATTTATTTATTTATTTATTTATTTTTTTTGCATTGAGATGGAGTAAGATTGTTTTGCAAGCCTTATCTACTGTTGACAGTAATTGCAAAGGTGATGGTTTGCATTTTTGCTTTGTTCAGTACATTCATTGTTCGTACTGTTTTCATGCATTTTATCTTTCCAGTACTGGCTGCTAATTAGCTAGTTTAATCCAGAGAAAGTTTCAGTAATTGACTTTAACCTGCCTTCTGGGTATGTACCTGTTTAGGATTTGAAGTATCGATTTCACAGTATAGTCAACATCACCATCTATACATGGAAGAGTTTTCAGAGCAACCTGTTTAACTTAAATTCGGATTAGAGTTCTTCAGTCATAAGTTTAGGGCAACCCAGGTGGTGCAGTGGTTAGCATTGCCACCTCACAGCAAGAGGTTCTCTGGTTCGATCCTCGGCTGAGGTGCCTTCTGTGCGGAATCTGCATGTCCTCCCTGTGGTCGTGTGGGTTTCCTCTGGGTGCTCCAGTTTCCTCCCACACCCCAAAGACATACTGTAGGTAGATTGGACACTCTAAATTGGCCCTAGGCATGAGGGTGTTTGTGTGCCTTCTGTGGAAGGTTGGGCACCAGGCTGGCAACTCGACACCGTAAAACGCCACTGCCAATGATGAGCGGACAGGTGATCCGCTGTGTTGACCCCTAACCGTGAAAAGCTAAAAGAAGAAGAAGAAGATTATCATTATTATTATTATTATTATTATTATTATTATTATTATTTATTATAGTGTATTAATTATTGATGCATAAGTCTGTATTCATTGACAATTTCCTTTCCTCATGACAAATTCCTCATGACAATAACTTTTCACTGTTAGATATACTAATATCAATTAACACGAAGAGTTTCACATTTTTGCCAATTGCAGCACCATTTCTGTGGCTTACATTGAGCACAATACCTACCACAACCAGCTGGAGACCCTTCCTACAGAAGCTAATATGGTTATCCTGGGTGACTTTAAATAACTGTCTGTTAAACAGCAAACATATAGAACCAACAATGCAGAAACACAGCAGTTTCTTAACTTTATTTATACCAACTCCCTTGTCTGTATTGTGCTTTCTCTGACTAGAGATTTCAGTCTCCTTTTAGCTCATTCTTACAGCCTATTCCTCACCCCAAATCTCCCATTCTAGGATTGAATTAGATCATCAGATTGTGGCATTCTCCTTATAAATCTAGCCCATTATTAGCTCAGCCTGATGAATTCAGGGATTTCTTTAAGGCTAACCTCTTACCACTCTCAGTTGACCAAATGAAATGTAAGAAGAGCTCTTCAACTACCTTCAACACTGCAACCAAAGCAGCTGCTTGCACTACTGGCTTTTACACTCAATGCTTGCTTTGATGTCTTCCATCCTTATCTGTTAAAAGTTTGACAGAAATGTAGGAATAATTCCTCGTGATGAATCCCAACCCGCCCCAACAAAAAATTGTAATAAGTTCAAACTTCCCCATTACTAACATTACCTTAAACTGGCCAGCAGCGAACTTAGGCATAAGATAAGAAGTTTCAGATCTAAGTAAGAACTGAAAATCATCACCTCTTTCAAATATAATCGTGCAGCTTTCTTTAACTATGTTAGGAATTTCACAAATAAAACCCCAATATTACACAGAACTGATAATAAATAGCAGTACAATCTATTCCAACCCAGATATCACTGATATACTTGTAGAAAAAGTTCCGGTTTCTGTCAGCCACCATGCATTTCTGCCTCTACTCCGCCATTCCATCCTCCTCCATAATTACTTCTGAACATGCCCTAAACCCTCTCTCCAAAACCAAAAACACTAGCGCTGTGGGTCTGACAACCTACCGTGATGTCTCTTAACACAAGTCTTAGCCTTGCTGATTCCCTTATCAAATTATTCAGCCTTAGCGTCTCCACTTGCTTGGAGAATAAGCATTGGGATGCCTCCATATAAGGGTGTCTCTCCCACGAAGCTCCAGGAATTACATACCAATTAATCTTACCATTATTACTTGTAAAGTCATAGAGAACAGTATACAGGAACTCATAAATAATGAGAGAGTAGTATACAGGAACTCATAAATA
Organism: Protopterus annectens; assembly: GCF_019279795.1. Lineage (NCBI taxonomy): Eukaryota > Metazoa > Chordata > Ceratodontiformes > Protopteridae > Protopterus > Protopterus annectens. The sequence goes on along the minus strand of NC_056748.1, from coordinate 848,862,320 downwards.
ATGAGAGAGTAGTATACGGGGAACTCATAAATAATGAGAGAGTAGTATACAGGAACTCATAAATAATGAGAGAGTAGTATACGGGGAACTCATAAATAATGAGAGAGTAGTATACAGGAACTCATAAATAATGAGAGAGTAGTATACGGGGAACTCATAAATAATGAGAGAGTAGTATACAGGAACTCATAAACAATGAGATCCGTAGTCTGTACGAGTATTCTCTCATCTGAAATCAATTCAACTTTGTAAAGGGGTCAGTCCTGACAGCAGACTCTAGTCTATTTCTTTCCGGATGTTACAACAACTTGATAATGACCAGTCAATGCCCACTGCCTACCTGGTTCTAGTTAAGGCCTTGGACTCAGTCCCACACTCTGATATTATTGAAAAGCTCAACCGTCTAAATATTAGCACCCTGTATAACACACTGGATAGCAAACCCGACTTGCTGACAGAATATGTAAAGTGACAGCTGCTGGCATACATGCCTTTAAAATACTTGTCACTGGTGGTGCCCCACTAGCCTCCATAGGAATTCTCCTCTTCTTCAACATACTCTTATCTGATTTACAAGCTAATGACAGTGGTCTATGGCAGGCAAAGTTTGCAGGTGACTGTAAACTTAACACTGTTATTAACCCTCTAACTGATGCCTATATTCTGCAAGAAGGCCTTAACCACATTAGTACCTTGGGTTACAAACATGACCTCAAGGTCAGAGCTAGAAATGTTATACTATAGTATTTTTTGGGAAACAGGAACACCCTTTCTTTAAGTACTGCATATTAATAGTCTTTTAAAAGACATTTTGATAAAAATTGCATTTGTTTATACATTATTAATTAAGAGTGGAAAAAGTCAGTCATATTTAGGTTCATAGATGTGTACTAGGCTAATGACCCTGGAGCCTTTAGAAGCCTAGACCATAGGATTACCTTGGCATTGTGCCACCCGACCTTAGTTCCCAGTGCCTCTGTCGAGTAAAGCCACTGTAGTGATCCCTGGGGTGAATTTTCTATTTCCCATCCACTCATCAAGATTTATCTTGAAGAGGCCCAGTGAGGTGCTCTGCTTGACACGTATGGGAAGTATTTTCCATAGCATGGGCAGTTTCTGCGTTATGAACCTGTCCCTCCAGCATGTTCTGTTGATTGTGGTAATGAAGTTGAGGTCTCTGGAGAAGTTGAGGTCTCTGGAGTGTGTGGTGCGGAGGGACTGGAATTTCTTCAGGTGTAGCATTTCTAACAGAGCTGGGTCAGACATGGCTTTGTAAGTCAAGCAGAGATCGCCTCTAAGTAGGCGATATGAGACAGAGAATAGTTGGAGTTTTTTTATCCAGTTTCCCCTACATAAATTTTAGAAAGAAATATTTACATGTATGAGCATGGCGTAAGCTTTACCATTAATTATAACATTTTATAGCTTCTTCAAGGTGTTGCATACCTTTGTTCTAAAATTGGATTGACATGGGAAACAGTGGTCTAAGACTATGGTACCTAGCACTATTGTGGTCACAGTAGGCATTATGATATTTTTATTGGTATTGAGTGTTTAAGCCAACTATAACTTCGCTGAAGTAGTGTTTGATAGACCCATTATGTCAGACTGAGATGTCATAGGTTAAGATGCGCAGTAACATTAATTAGGCCAATCGAAAGAGGAACCTGTAGCTCTGGACACCATCGTGAGGGGAAAACTGATTGGGTGAGATCACTGCATTGTCTACTAAGGAGGAGGAGCTGTTAAATGGGCATGGACAGATGGAGTTGTTTGGTACAAGATGAAACAAAACTGCTTTTATGTGACACTGTGAGTATTGCTGCTTTCCAGAGCTTTAGCAAATTTTAAGGCAGGGCTGAGAGACCAGCACACCTCTCGGGTCTACTTCAGTTTGTCAAATGCTTAACTGAGTAAATCTCTATTCATCAAACCCTAGTCAGTGAAAGCTCAGTTAAGCAAATAACAATTTCAGTGAAAACTTTCCTAGGGAAAGAATGTGGTTGGCCTTTTCCCCACTGTAGTGCAATCTCGGAGTTGGAATATTTAGTTGGGGGGGTGGGGTGCGTAGCCCACCCACTTTGCAGAGTTTTACATTTTGTTATCTTTGTTAAGGTTGGAAGCTGGCCCAGCAGTTAATTTGCCTCGGAAAGTTTTCACTGAAATTGTCGTTCACTTAATTGAGCTTTGGCTTAATTGGGTTCGATGAATAACGATTCGCTCAATTAAGCATTTGACAATGTGATACAGACCCTACCTGTCAACATCCAAACTCTCAAAATCATAACAGAAAGTCCAAAATCATAGCAGTATGCTTAGGCATAAATCTGTGGTCTTGGAGGGAATGAGGTAAATGCACCAGTTTTCCTTTTGGGAACATGACCTATAAAGTTAGGTCTCCTGTGGTGACCTTAGGGAAGGAATGGGCCACAGGTCTTGGCCATGTTGAACAACAGGGTTAATAGAGTGTCTGAGTGGGCAGGGTTTGAGGTTTGGTGAAAATATAATTTAAAATGTACTATAACTTACACATTAAGATTTAATTTAACATTTAACAATTGGCTTAAACTCTGGTGTCATTCAAAGGGGATCCAATGTCTGTCTGCCTGGGATGACATGCTGGACAAGCCACTCTGCTTCGCAAGGGACGGCTTGCACCTGTCACCCCTGGGATTCCGGATATTGGCAAAGGCTCTTGCCACCCCCATAGTGCCTTTTTTAGGCAAGGCTCAAATTCTAAACCTACCACCCTAGAACACAAAAAAGGAAAAAACTAAGGGTAATGCTGCTCAATGCCAGAAGTCTAAATCTCAAAATGCACGCACTCGAGGCCCTTCTCAGTATGGAGAACATCGATGTCTGTGCTGTGACAGAAACCTGGTTCAAGGCTCCTGAGAGCACCCCAGCACTATCAGGTTTTACCTCATATCATGCGTTCCGTCCCCAAAATCCGGAAAATACCAAGAAAGGAGGGGGGGTATCCATATTCATCAAGGACACCCACACCTCCAGACTGGTGGCAATGCACGATGCATCGGAAACCATCCAGGTGCAATTAACCATAGGCAAGACTGCTCTGCAAATTGTAGCATGTTACAGGCCACCCTCACAAACTCAGGAACCTCACATGGCCTTCCTGAAAACACTAGAGGGGATAAATGTATCACCAAACACCATCATACTAGGTGACTTCAATTACCCTAATATAGACTGGGTACACTACTCAAGCCCAAACACCCTAGCCCAAAAGTTCCTGGAATTCATAAACTCAAATGCCATGGAACAACTAGTCACCATCCCCACAAGAGGAGAAAATATACTTGATCTCATCATCACGAACATGGGAGCACAATGTTCAACACCGAAGTATACCCCTCACTGGTGAGATCAGATCACAAACTAATCTCGCTGGAGGTCCTCATCCCACCCCCACCTGAAATAAAAAAGACCACAGTAAAGAACTTCTCGAAAGCTGACTTCACACTTCTAAAGACTAGTGTGGTCTCCTTTAAGGCCCCCGAGCCGGTGGAAAACAGTACTCAAGCCGCTGAATCACTTACAAATGCCTTCTACCAGCACCTGCAGGACTGCATGGATAAGGCAATCCCAAGCAAAACAAAGACTCTTTGTACCAAAGGAAAGCGTCCAGTCTGGTGGACCCCAGCCATAAACAAACTCTACAACAAAAGGAGGAAGCTACTACAAGATAGAGCAAAATCCTTAAAAAGTAAGACACCCCTGATCACTATAAGTAAAAAATAAGAGCTCTCATAAAATCATCCAAAGCAAATTTTGAGAGAAAAATAGCTAAAGACTCAAAAGACAATCATAAGGCCTTCTTTAGCTATGTTAGAAACCTGGGAGGAAACTCCCAGATATGTTCAGAACTAGTTCAAAATGATGTGAAGATTACTGATCCTACAGACATTGCCAACATACTGGCTGACAGGTTCAGTGCAAACTTCTCCCCCCCAAAAGGAGAGATATCTATACCAAGCGATTGCAGCCCCCCAAACATCTTCAACGCCCAAGTGAGAACTGCTCTCTCCAAAGATAAAAACACAGCATCCATGGAACCTGATGGTGTCCCCGGCTGTGTGCTCCACAAACTCAACGAGGAATTAAACCCACAGCTAGGACAGCTGTTTAATCATAGTCTTACCTCTGGATATGTACCCAAGGAGTGGCGCACTGCAACTGTGGTCCCACTTCACAAAGGCGGTGCCTCCACCGACCCTGGAAATTACCGGCCCATTAGCTTGACAAGCCTTATCTGCAAAGCCATGGAGAGGATCATAATGGACCGCATAAATAAAGACATAGGGAATTTGCAGACTTTGGATCCATCCCAGTTTGGCTTTGTCAAAGGCAGATCATGCCTTCTAAACTTGGTTGACTTTTTCGAAACAGTCACCAAAGCCATTGATGAGGGAAAGGCAGTCCATACAGCCTACCTCGATCTGGCGAAGGCCTTCGATACAATACCCCACTCGGGTATCATTGAAAAACTCATCAGCTTAAATGTTAACCCATACATCACAAGATGGGTAGCAAACTGGCTGAGTGACAGAACACACAGGGTCAGAATTGCTGGCGCCATGTCAGACTCAAAGCCTGTCACAAGTGGTGTACCACAGGGCTCAGTCCTGGGCCCACTCTTGTTTGGCATCTACTTTTCCGAAGTGCAAGCAAACACAGGAGGGTTATGGCTGACAATGTTTGCAGATGACTGCAAACTGGGCGCCATAGTAGAAAACACATCTGACACAGATATCCTTCAGAAGGGTCTCACAGAAACGGATAACTGGTGCCAGAGCCATGGCCTAAAGTTAAATGCCAAAAAATGCATAGTCATACCCTTCGGGAAAAACAAGGTTACCCCTAGCTACCAAATAGGTGGCAATCCACTGAGCACAGAAGAAGTTATCAGGGACCTGGGGACCCAAGTTGATAGTAGTCTGTCATTCGACACCCATGTAGCCAAAGTAGTTAGGAAGACCTTCTACATTGCCCACCTTATCATGAAGGGATTCTCATCTAGATCAAGGGAGGTCATAGTCTCCCTATACTCATCACTCATCAGACCAATGATTGAGTACAATGCCCCATTCGCAATGTATCTGACCCGACACTTGCAGCAGCTTGAGAGGCCACAAAAGTTCCTCACCAAAAGGATAAAGGGTCTCAAACATCTGTCCTATGCTGCCCGACTGAAAGAACTCCAACTCTATTCAGTCGCTTCACGCCTACACAGAGGTGACCATTGCCTAACATACAAGGCCATGTCAAACCCAGATTTGATGAATATGCTTCACCTCAAAAAATCTAGATCCGTCAGAGCCACAAGGGCGGGAGACTTAAACCTTGACACAGCTATTAATAGGACGTGCTGGAGGGATAGATTCATCACCCAAAGACTCCCTATGCTGTGGAACAAAATCCTGGTATATGTGAGGCAGAGCACCTCGCTGGCCTTATTCAAGAGAAATCTTGACCAATGGATGGGAGATCGCAGATATACCCCAGGGATTACCTCAGTGTCACTGCTCGACAGAGGCACAGCAAAATAATGGGTATAGTTCCCCATACTAAAGGGGTGGCGTAAGCCACAAAACTATGGGCTAGGCTTGTAAATGCCCTCGGGCAGATAGCCTAGTATGAACCTATGAACCTATGAACCTAAGAAAACCTATGTAGAAAAGTTTTATTCATTTTAGAATTTATATATACTAAAATTTATAAAGAAGCATAACTGTTCAGTAGTGACAGTAGTGAAGTTAGCATTTATCTTGCATATCTGTAGATGCAATTATCAGTGTCTTCTATAAAACTGTTTATTTTTGCAGGCTTGTAATACATTTCCAGTCCAGCACTGATTGAATTAGAGGCAAGGCATAGCTAGTGTGGGCAGAAGAGGGAAGTTGCCCCAGGAGCAAGGGGTTTCCTGTCAAATGCTTGAAACTTGGAAGGTGGAGTCACGCATTTACCACAAACTTACCATGAAAGTCAGCATGCAGAAAACTAGCATGCCCAAAGTTTTCACCGAATGCCGAAACTCCCTACCATTCTTGACCCAGGATAAAGCACTAACATGGGTCTGGAAGGAAGGCAAGTTTGACCAATCAGTATTGTCGATATTCAGCATTCCAACCATTTGTAGGCAGGGTTTGCTCAGTTGAACTCGAACTTCCGAGTGTCGAGCATTTGATAGAAAACCAGTGCAAGGTTTTGGGAGGAGTTTGATTGGTAGATGCTGATGGTGCAGGAGTACAAGTTTCAGCATTCATAAGTGAATATTGATACGGCATTTGTGTGTATGGCTGAAGGTTTGAATAACCTAGTGTGCCTATAACCATAAAAGGCCACTCTTTACATTGGTGGCAAGTGGTTGAATGCATTTCCAGATCAGAAGAACTTTTTTGGTCTTGTACCTTAATTAAGAAGAACTTTTTTGTGTCATCGACCTCAATGCAGAAGACCTTTATTGGTGAGCTGCACAGGGCATCAAGTAATCTAGGTATAGTTCTGGACTAAATTACAGTCTGACTTAAAATTGTTGGCCTTAGATAAATGTAAGTGAACTTCTGCATTCATTCAGTGCTTAGCAACCCAGCAGCACAGAATGGGTCCTCAGCTTAGCATCATCAAGAAGAACACACCAGCAGGAAGAATGAATCCTGACTCAGACGCACATTGCTTTGAGCAACATACATAGCTGTGGTAGTCAGCAACATGTACAATAATCAAGGCAAGCAGTGCCTCTAGGGACTCCATACTGTCTGCTCCTCTTAACACTTTAAATTGACCCATAGATCTTTTTTATCCTGGCCATCTGGTTAGCTTGTTTTGCAGACAGTTTGTCTGTCTTTCTCTCTTTCTCTCCTTTCTTGATGTTGGTCTGTTCACTGCTGTTCTGTTCCAGTTCAGGACAAAGCAAGCAAGCCATAGTTAACAGCGAGTAAAATTAATATAAGACAAAGTTCATTTCTGTTCCCTTATCACTACCCAGCATTTTAATGTTACTGCTAGTTGCCAAACTGTTGTTTGCACTTGGTCTGTTTTGACCCTGATGAGCTTTGTGAAGTCTCTCTGTCATTGGCTGTGTAGTCAAGCCAATGACAGAGAGAAAATCAGAGTCATCAGTAAGGTCAAATTGTTGCATCAGAGCAACACACTTTTAAAAATTAAAATCAGAGCACTCCACCAGATACAGGGGGATGTTTAATGTAAGGCTACTGTCTGAGTTGAACTACATTACATGGCCATCCTCTTCTATCGCAGTCCGATGAATTTTACATAGAAGGGGCTATAACTACCTGTTGGGGGTGGGTGATTATCTAGATGAAAGTAACTTACCCTTTATAATTTGTTTAGTTTAAGTCCTGTTTCAAAACAATAAGACACAAAATGCATTGCGGAGCATCCAGACCTTCACAGCTTCTTGGGGCTTGTGCCGCCCCATGCACAACACTAGACTTAGTAGAGGCTTCTGCCCTGAATCCCAAATAGTCTAAAACCAGCCTTCCTCAGAAGTGTACACAGAAGATCACTGTAGCTTGAGTGGTGAGCTGGGGATGATGTCATTATTTCTGTAACTTTCATCACAAACCTCAGAGGTCACTATTCTTGTGTTGGGCTGGGGACAGTGTGGACATTGCTTTAACTTTCCTCCTAAAATTTTGGGGTTACACAGAGCTTGTACAATAGGAGTGTACTATTTAAAAGTAACAGGTAGGAAACATTACTGTTTTTATTTCTATTTTCCTTACAATCAAACATTAGGTGCATATACAGATGGCTATCTTTTGGGAGTGGGTATGTCTGACAGCAAATATGTTCTATATTTTTTTTCAGTTTTGTACAGGTCTGACATTAGTGGGGTACACAGAAGATGGCTGTCTTTTTAGGGTAGGAATGAAGAGACATGCTATGCATACATACAGCAGCAGCAACTTGAAATCTATGATTTTGGACATTTGTCCCTTCATTTTCATCCCCATTTAACATTAGACAGGGAAACACAGAAAGTGACTACCTCTAATTTTGCATAGATCTGGTCCTGTAAGCACATATCCATGTTACTAAATGAACCTCTACTATTTACATATATTCCTACAAGGCTAGTTAGCTTCTGAGAGTTCTGTTTATCCACTCATCTTTACACAGTGGCATGCAGCATTGCCTTTCAGTCATTCCCAGTTCTCAGAAATTAACTTAATACATTGTTAAATGTTGAATCACCTTGCTTTTTTTAAAAGTAACAGACAACTCTGAAAACATAAGGAGAGCACTTTTCAGTCTGTAATACTGAATTCTACTTCAGCAATCAAAGAATGCCTTCAATAGCTATTAGTGGATTGACTGTAGTAGATCTTCAGGACAAGATTGTCATCCAGTGCTCAAAGGAAGACTAGAGACACCTCCTCACTAAAATACTTTAACTTCAGGGCATAGCTCTTCTTTTGTCAATTTCTGTATCTGATTTTGCTTTGCAGTCTTCTTTACAATTTGAATCCTTCAGATTCACTGAAGAGAAGAACATTCATTATGGCTACATTTCATAGCTGGCTGCGTGTACTGAATGACTGAATACAGATCTAAGTATATTTGAACCTAGTGTCATATGATATGACTAGGCTTACACCCAGCTTGTGGATAAATATCTGTGTAAACTTATTATAAAAAATATGTTAGATATGTGAACATTTAAAGAATACAGATACATTAACTCTATTTGTGTACAGCTATAGCTCTTTACTGTATTGTGTCATTGGAATGGACAGTGTGACTGTACCTCTTAAACAAAAAGGTAGCAGCCAGTTGGGTCTTAACTAAATATCCTTGTGCATACTTATTAAGTAGGGCATACAGTATTTACAGGTAGGTACTTATGCATGAAAAGAGAAAGGTTTCACATGGGGGATGGCCTTACAGTCCTTACTCATATGCACAGACATAGAGGTAGAATGAGTGAATGATGGCTGCAAGTCAGGCCTCATAACATTCCTGATTGTCTGTTATTTACACAGTAACAAACACCCAGTTGGGCATTGCTTACAATTAGTACCGGTGAGTTTTACAAATTCTTACCCTAGCAACCTTCCTAATAATAAACAGGACATTCAAAACACAAGTTAAAGAAACAGTTACTGCTTGCACCGTGTGCTCAGTAATGCTAATCATAATATTTAAAGACAAAGACATATTAATATCTTTTTACTAGGCCTTGAACTGGTACCTGTAAGATATAGTAGCACTGAGTGAGAGTTCTTTTGGAAAAAAATGTCGCTGTTGCAGAATTCAAATCCTGCTCAAAAAATTACTAGTTCACGTAATGTAGAACTTGCTTTGCAGCCTACAACTATTGAATTAGTGAACAATATGTAACTCATTACCTATAATTATTAGCATTCTGTCTTAAGTATATCATTAAGTTTACTGATAACAAAGATAGTACTATTATGATTTTAAGCACTTATCCTTTTGAAAGAAATGTTGATAACCTAACAAAATGTTAATGAAGACAGATCAAATGAGTTTAGTATTTAAGGATTCCCCTTGTCTTGGGTACTATAGGTGCATACTCTATGAGCTACGAATGGCCTGTCTTTCCGGCTATTTTAGTTACTTAGGCAAGTAAGCTATGCTTCCAGTTAATAACCACATATTTGGTTGTTTTATTCCATTTTGTTCTCTGGTATTAATCTGTTTCAAATGCTGAAACATGCTGTAATTCTTGTATAGAGTTCTTCATTGCTAGTAGACTTGCTAATTTAGAAAACAGGAGGGAAGATTAAAATAAAATTTTTTGTAGTCTTGCTTATTTTAACCAAACAGCTACTTGTATGATAGTTTAGCATTCCAGGAGATTTTCTGCAATCCTAGCAAGGTAACTGTCTTCTTTTAAGTTCCTTTTTGGCTGCACACAAAGTAATGATGCCCTTCAAGAATGCAACTGCAGTCATAACATATGGGTTGTCCTGCCTCAGGCAGCCCTCGGTCGGCCGGATTCCAAAGTCTGGGTCCGACGTCGGCTGATGTCGCATTTCTCTCCGACGTCAGAGCGGCTGGAGTACATAAGCATCAGCCGACGCCATTTTCTTCAGTCTTTCTTGCTGCGCGGTGCCCAAAGCAGAAGCAGTTCGCAAGTGCCATTCGGTCAGCTCCTGTATTCTTCGAATCCGAAGTCATCAAAAAAGCTAAGTACCCCGTTGGGGACCTTTTCTTGCCTCAGCCGATGTCAGAAATTACTGAAAAAGTTAATAATTGTTTGTCTTGTGGTAAACAAATACCTCATAAGGATTTCCACTCTTACTGCCTTCCTTGCCTTGGCCCAGACCACGACGTCTCGGCCTGTGCTCGCTTCGATAAGCGCACTCTCAGGCGCCGGGCGGAGTTCGCTGAAGACTTTTTCGGCGAAAAATTTGATTATACAATGCCGTCGGAAATACCGACATTGCAGACTCCTAAGAAACGAAAAGACCGGGACCGACATCCTCGGCCCGCGTCTTCCTCCAACTCCACGCCAAAACCTACCGCGAGTGCCCCGGTTCCCTCTGAGGCGGTTATTTCACCGCTCCGATACCTCCGATACCGGAGACCACACCAACGACAGTTATTGATTTTCCTCCGGATACTGAAACCGAGGAAATGCCCGAGACCATTGCTGTGGATAAGGTCACTCCTGCACGTGGAGCTGCTAGGCCTCCTATGTCCATGTCTATTAAGGCCTACACACGTGCTAAGGCAGCCAGCAAGACCAAGCACCTTACTGCTAAAGCCTTACCTCAGCCTACCCCTGAAACACAAATCATGACTATGGCCGCAGACTTAATTTCCTTGATCAGAGGTTCCCAGGCCCATCCTGAGAGAGGATCCCAGCCTCCTTCTGATAAGAGGCCCCGGGTTGAACCCTCTGACACTCTCCCTTCAGATGAAGATTCTGAGGACTCTGTTCTCTCCGATAGCCAGGAAGAGCCCTTCCAGACCTATGAGGACTCGGATGCAGAGGACTCCATCCCCTCGGCCTCCCCTCCTGAGGATATTTCTTTTGGGGAAGTTCTGCATTCCATGAGGGAACATTTTAAGTGGCAAGGCCAGGAATATTCTGATTCCAGAAAGCGCCTACGAACCTTCCTTAAAAAGCCCCAACACAGGCCCTTAGCTATACCTCCTGTGCTTGATGTACTGGATGATCTATACTCTGACTCCAGTGTTACCCCTGATACTCTTCCTCCTGCCAAGCCTGACAGATACTATAGGGTCCCAGAAACACATTCTCATTTCTTTAGAGCCCATGCTGTTGATTTAGAAACTATTTCACAGGGACCTAAAGGGGTTTCAGCAACCACCTCCAAAAATCCTTTGCCTTCCAACAGGGAAGCTAGATCATTAGAGAGATGGGGGAAAAAGGTCTACACCTCCACTACTTTATCTATGAGAGCTCTGAATTGCCTCTTTCATATGTTTCAATATCAGGATTACCTGTTAGATGATTTACAGAAAACATTGGCCTCTCCTGAACCTTTAGACAGAAAGTCTTTGCAGGAGGCTGTACATAATTCTCAGCAAGTCAGCAATCACTTTCTGCAGTGTGGATATGATGCATTGGAAGCTTCATGTAGGGCAGCTATGACAGGGGCGGTCATTCGTAGACATGCATGGTTAAAAGAACAACCTGTACCAGATCATGTTAAGGCAAAACTTCTTGATGCACCCTTGGAAAAGAACAAGCTTTTTGGTGCTAATGCTAAAGATGTGTTAAAGTCCATCGAGGAAAAAGCCAAGTCAGTTCAGACAGTCAAAGATTTCCTCCAGGTTCAGCCACCCAGATTCAGCAGGAACTGGCCTTCAAAAAACTGGTCCTTTCCTAATCCTGAAAGATTTCAAAGGGGTAAAAGCAGGCGTGGCCGAGGAAGAGGGCAATACAGAGGTGCCTACAGGGGACGACAATGGCAACCTTCAAACCAAAGAAGTGACACAGGGGTCTCTCCTGCCCCACAGGGACAATCCCAATGACTTTCTCTACTTCCGCTGACCAAGGAGCAAACAGAAGCTCCTTTGGGCGGAAAATTATCTCTGTTTTCAGACAATTGGCACAGATTGACAAAGGACAAATGGATTTTGGACATTATAGACCAAGGTTACAGGTTCCACTTTCATACCTTACCAAGAAAACAAGGCATGCCAAATCTACCACAAAGCCAGAGGGCAGAGGCTATCAAGCAAATTTCTCTGCTTGCTCAGATCAAAGCAATAGAAAGAGTTCCACAACAAGAACAAGGCCAGGGGTTTTACTCAAGACTGTTCCTTGTTCCAAGAAAAGAAACTCAATGGAGACCAATACTGGATTTGTCCGCATTAAACACTTTTCTCATAGTACCAAAGTTCAAAATGCTGACTCTACAGCAACTCCTTCCCATGCTGGGCAAGGGGTCTTGGCTGATTACTCTGGACCTCAAGGAGGCATACCTGCATGTCCCTATCAGACACAGCTGCAGAAGATACCTCAGATTTCTTGCAGGGCCAGAGCATTATCAATTCTCAGCATTGCCATTTGGCTTATCTACTGCGCCCAGAGTATTAACGAAATGCCTGGCTTCAGTAATTGCTCATTGCAGGCTCCAGGGGATCCAAATTTACCCGTACCTGGACGACTGCCTCATACAAGCGGACGACAAACTGATTTTGACAAAAAACTTGAATTATGTCATACAACTGCTACAGGCTCTGGGATACACAGTCAACTTCCAAAAGTCAAGACTTCAGCCATCCCAGCAAATAACCTTCTTAGGAGCCAAACTAGACACAGCCTCTCAAATGGCTTACCTGACAGAAGACAAGCAAAAGAAGCTAACTCATTATTTCAAAGGTTTGGCAAAGCTCACCCAGATGACTGCAAGGAGATTCCTACAGGCCCTGGGTTACATGGCATCCTGCAGTCTCCTGGTTCCATTAGCAAGACTACACATGAGAAAGCTTCAATGGTACCTAAAAAGTTTATGGTCTCAGCACAGCAACAACCTAGAGACAACCATATCGCTCATTCCATGCCTACAAAAGGAATTTCTATGGTGGGCCTCTGTAAGCCAGGCAAACACAGGTATGTCATTCAAAAAACCTCAGATAACACAGACCATGACCACAGATGCCTCAGACCTTGGATGGGGGGCGCACATGGAGGGCAGATGTATTCAAGGACAATGGTCTCCAAAGGAAACACATCTGCATATCAACCAAAAAGAAATGCTGGCAGTAATGCATGCCATCGAGGCCTTTCGACAACAACTTCAGCAAGGCCACCTGCTAATACGGACAGACAACACCACTGTGATGTGGTACATAAACAAGCAGGGGGGCACCCATTCTTACCCCCTTTGCAGACTGACAATGAATCTTTGGGAAAAATCACTGAGCCTAAACATACAGTTGCAATGCCAGTTTGTTCCAGGCAAAGACAATGTGCTGGTGGACAGCCTAAGCAGGAATTTCCTAGACCCCCACAAGTGGAGGTTACATCCAGAAATCTTCATACGACTCACCTCGACATGGGGCAGGCCAGAAGTAGACCTATATGCCTCCCACCTCAATCATCATCTACAAAAGTTCTGTTCAAGGACATATCATCCAGAAGCATGGAAAATAGATGCTCTCTCATTCAACTGGAACTTCCTAAAAATCTATGCATTCCCACCTCTGCCACTGATGACCACAGTATTACTAAAGATCAAAGCAGAGAAGCCCAAGGGGATCCTAATAGCTCCAGACTGGCCAAGACAACACTGGTACCCACTACTACGGAGCATATGTCACAACAAAAAGTGGGCCCTTCCCCAATGGCCCCAACTTTTGACTCAACACAACTTCAAGACAGTACATCCCAACCTTCAGACGCTGCAGCTAACAGCTTGGGAGATCCCATGAATAACCTCAATCTATCTCTCTCCAAGGAAGTTCAGCGGATACTAACAGAAGCCCGAAGACCATCCACCAGAAAGGTTTACTCAGCACAAATGGAAGAGATTCAGCATTTGGAATACCAGCAAGGGCCATGATGCATCATTATTGAACATCCCACTCATTCTGGAATATTTGGCAGATATGCTACAGAATGGACTCTCATATTCTTCCATAAAGATACATGCTTCAGCTATTTCAGCTAGATATAACACTGATCCACCTGTGTTTTCACATCCTTTGTTAAGACAATTCCTTAGGGGAATCAAGAATATTAAGCCACCAAGAAAGGCTCCAGTACCAGCTTGGGACCTCAACTTTGTCCTAGAAAAACTGACTCTACCTCCCTTTGAGCCAGCAGCTTCTGTGGACTTACAATTTCTCTCATGGAAGACAGCTTTCCTGTTGGCAATTACCTCAGCAAGAAGGGTTTCAGAACTACAGGCCCTAATGGCAATACCACCGTTCATAATCTTTCACAGAGACAGGGTCTCCTTAAGAACCAACCCTACCTTTATGCCAAAAGTGGTATCTAGGGTTTCTTTAAATCAAGCTATTCACCTGCCTACTTTCTTTCCCAATCCTGAGAGCAAAGGGGAAAGACTGCTGCATACCTTGGACATTCACAGACAACTTCGCTACTACCTGGACAGAACCAAGACCAGTAGGAAGTCTGATCAGCTTTTGGTAGCTTACGCCCCTGGAGTACAAGGAAAAGCAATTTCCAAACAGACTATTTCAAAATGGATTGGACATTGCATCAGATTTTGTTATTCCTTTCATGGAAAGAGTGTTCCAGCCAATGTCAGACCACACTCCACCAGAGCTACAGCCACCTCTACAGCATTCTTAAGAGGGGTGCCTACAAAAGACATTCTAGAAGCTGCTACATGGAGCTCCGTGCATACATTCTCCAAACACTACAACCTCCCTTTATATTCCAGATCCAGAGCAGGCTTTGCTTCGGCAGTCCTGCAGGGTTTGATAGCCACACCATCTCTTTCCTAGAGCATTCCACCTCCCCCAGCTAAGCTATGGTATTCTACCCATATGTTTTGACTGCAGTTGCATTCTTGAAGGACATAGTACAGTTTTGTACCTACCATAAATGTAGATGTCCGATAGATATGCAACTGCAGTCGGATTTTCCCTCCCTCCTTCCCCTCTATGCCTTGGGTCCACTCCTATCCCTGTTATTCTTAGCTGGGGATATCTGTTATGGTGTATCTGTTTATTGCTTACTTATTTGTCTGGAAACCTGTTTTTGTTTTCCAATTTGATTACAGCCTTCCTTGGAGGGCACCTGGCATCTGGGGCAAGAAACACTGAAGAAAATGGCGTCGGCTGATGCTTATGTACTCCAGCTGCTCTGACGTCGGAGAGAAATGCGACATCAGCCGACGTCGGACCCAGACTTTGGAATCCGGCCGACCGAGGGCCGCCTGAGGCAGGACAACCCATATGTTATGACTGCAGTTGCATATCTATCGGACATCTACATTTATGGTAGGTACAAAACTGTACTTTCTGACCATATGATGGAAGAAAAGCCAATTTGAATATTAGAGATCATCCCGAGGCATACAAACACTCTCCTTTTATAAGCACCTGTCTCCTGTTAAGATCAAACATTTTAAGGCCGGCTACTTGCTAAGCAGAACTTTTTCTGTCATCAGAGAGTGTATTTTTCTCCACTCAGTCAGATCTCAATATTATCACATATAAATCAGACATGACTTTACTGTGTTGTTTGTACACATTACGGCTTCTTCCATGTACGCTGTGTTAGTTTTGCATGAACCCATTCATTACTTTCTATATGGACTTGTCTCCTTTGTTTCTGTGTTTCAATGCACATGCCATTCTAAATTTTTTATCTAGACAAAGCCTTAGCACTAAAGTGGTAGCAGCCGTTCCCTTATTTCCTTATATCACAGTAAACGCCATACATGGCATCCAGTCTCACTGAGATCGTTACTGGATTAAGCACACATAATACCAGAAGTAATACCATACAAAGGCAAATAAGCTGTTAATGTAAATTGTCAGTCACAGCAGAGCAGGAAGGTCACTCATGAAAGAAAAGACATTTGATATCTTTGTTTGACAGGGTGAGAGTGGGGTAGGAATTCTAAGACCTATGAAGTTCTTAATCTTTATGAAAACCAGTCATTTAACCAAGGTTTGTAACTGACAAACACAGGACTCAACACTTTGTCTAGAGATGGCAAGAACAACTAATCAAATTATGTCATTGAAAAAATGAAGATGTACAAACATTCATTTGTACCATAAACCAACACAGAACAGTGTGAAAGAAATGTCATTGAAGTGTTGTACTGTAAGAAGAATAAGCCTTGGCTGAAAAATGAAATCAAAATAGTGCATCAGCCCCTATTAAGCATTTTTTGGGTAGAACAAAATATAAAATAACACTCGGTATTTGGAGTGATGCAAGGCATTAGAACTATATAGACTATCAGGTTTCTAACCATAGCAGTCCTGGCAAAGGTGACAGTCACAGGGCTGAGTCTGGTACCGAGTTACTGGCATATCTTTGTGTTACATGTGCTCAATGTGACGCATTAGTCTCTACCTAGAACTAAATCAGGTGGGGTTTCTCAGATATTCTTTGTATAATTTATTTTAAATACCTAGGAGGTCTCTAAGTGCAGCAGTATGCCTTTATAAAAGAAAATGAGTTTTTCACCTAGCAAATTGGGTTAAGATCTTTATAAATCTACATTATAAAGGAGCACATACAACTTCACTGTCATGCTGGTTAAAGTGGATTTCTAGTTTTTCATTCAGCTAGTGTCAGTGGAACACTATAAACAGTTTGTCAAAGCAGGAGTAAGTAGGTCTTAAACAGATATTTTATCTTTTTAGAAAACTTTGAGCAAGTCACTTAACCAGACTCTGCTCCTGGGCTGAGTCTGAAAAAGGTCCATGGAGATCAGTGCTCTATCCTAGAAAACCAATACAAACAAACAAACAAATACATAGATAATGTAGGTTATGTTGTTTGAGTGAGTGTCAGGCATTTGGTTTTGCATTTTGTTTAGAAATGTGTTAAACTTGCCTGATATTGTATTGCATACTTTTGCAGAAATTACACCAAGAGTGACGTCAGTAGCACACATTCAAAATAATCTTTCAGATAACGGTAAATATAATTAGTTTAGTACATTAGTGTTCTGGAAAACAATTACAGTGGGGGTAAGAAGAAGAATAGGAAAAGTAAAGCAAAGGCTGGCACATACCTCACTTTGACTGTCTGTCAAAAATTCAATAATAATATTGGTACTCTATACCCCATAGACGTTACGGAAGGACGGAATTACTGTAAGTCATTTAAACATTCTAGAAGCAATGAGAAGCACAGTGTATCTAACAGCAATAACCAATGACTGGGTGTGGTGTATGTAAGATTTACCGATGGCCGGTGTGGTTTAATCATAAGGTCGAAGCCTGAGTGATTAAACAATGGCAACCACAACCAAGGGTAAATCTTCATTATATCATACCCAGGAGCTGGTTATTATGACATTATTTAAGAAAGAAATTACGTACTTTTCTTAAATAATGTCTTTGTATAATGGTGCTGTGATGTTCTGCTTTTTTTTCTATACTGCCATTTTCTTGATGTACGGCACATGCATGTGGGACTTGCATTTCAGTGGTTACGCAGTGCATCACTGCTTTGAAAAGCAAGCAAAGGAGAAAGGCAGATCTCTGTTGCTTCTTTATTTAAAAAAAAGTTTGAAATTGGGACAGTTTAGAGGTACGAGACAGACAGGGCAGAAATACAAGGACAATCGGGTACATTTCTTTAGTTTTGCATAACATACCTAACTTTCCTTGTATTGTCTCTGCCATCTGTATGTATCTCTCAATCTCTTATTTCAAGAAAACTGGAAATCCTTTTTCTGTATTACTAGAAGAAAGTTTGGGCAACTGGACTTTTTTCTATTGGTATATGCTCAATTTACAAAGGTCATGCTGGTTGGGCTGACCAATCGGCATTCACGTTTTTGAATGTTAATGACCTCTCATTGTATAATTTTGAATTTTTAAATGCATAAAAACAATTTCCCCTGCATAAATGATACCAGTCTCATTTTATTCCTGAAAGTTGGCTGACATAAATTGGGACCCTTCTTCAGCTGGACTTTGTCTTGCCGGAACATTTCTGTAAGTTGTCTTCTTCATCCATTTACTTCTTCTATATGAATGAATGTTGCCAGAGAACACCTCTTAATTAAGTATGTGAAGCCCACCTGGTATTTGTCTTGTTCTACCCCTAAAGGGATCAAACAAACCACTGCATCCACTTAGCTTGACCTTGCACCTGTGTTTGGATATCTTGACCATGTAACCTGATATACTCAAGTTTAAACCCTACTACATTTTTCAGGAATCAACCACCTCAACAATATCCACAGCAGTGCATTTTTTTTCTAATTGCACCCATTTATATTTACCTTGCTTCATCCTAAATTGTGGTTATTAACTGATCCTATTAAATGCAAAAGAAAAAAGTCACCATTGTTCTACTTTAGGTTTATTAATTGTAGGCCATTTTTATTTATAATTTTGTCTTTTTGATAATTGGCCTCTTGTTAAGGCACTCTTCAGCCATAAATGCTGATGCAAGACAGATATTTTCAATGCTGGAGTGACTTCAAGGCATGGTTGGGCTGCAGACAGCAACTGAATGAATGGCCTCACAGGATTTGGGTGGGACTATATTAAGGTAAGGTCAACTTAAAACCTTTTCACACTCTAACCATAATAACAAATCATACAAGCCTTGTCTCAAACCATTCTGTGTTGCTTTGTGCTTTCCTGCTTAACTGCTTGGTAGGAGAAGTTTTTTTTTAACCTCTGATTTTTACTGTCTTTTGGTAAAAATGGATAGATTGTAGGCAGGCATACTCTAGCCCTCGCAAGGAGCCAAGGTAGTTTTAAGATGCTTTAGAATATATGCAAAAGAGTTGGCTAATAAAATAAATATTAAACATACTGCAATTAGAACAAATTTGGTAAAGGAAGAGCTCTCTGCAATAAAGATAACTCAACACATATTAAACTTGATGCTACAGATGACACATTTTCAATTGGAGTTGCTTGTATACAGTAGTCTGAAACTTCAGAACATGTAGAAAAAAATAAAAAAGAAGGGGAGAAAGTCATGGCGCATAACTAGAAGAAAAAGAAATTGCCTAATGCATATAATACTAAGTGAACAAAAGGTGAGTACTTTGATATATAATGTCCAGATTATATGAAATGATAAGATTGTTCAATCACAAAGCAGTCAGTCAACAAAAAATGGTATTATTGTTCCAACAGGTAAGGCAGGGGGAAAACAGTAGGGGCAGGTTAAAATGAAGAAATCTAAACTGAACTAGGAAGGATTAAAGTACATTGCTATATGGAAAAAGAAAAGAAATGCTGAAGCTAAAAACATGGCTTAGACTGTTGGAAGTACAAAGAAAACTAGTTAAGAACTGTATGCTTTTTAAGTGGTAAAAACAGTCAGAATAATAAAACTGATATAGATGAAGATTATTCTTTTATAATAATCGAAACAGCATTCATTACAGAATTATAGGTGGGGAATTCTTCAGAGCAAGTCAGAAATAGTATTTTAGGAACTGAAGATTCAGTTATTAAAGGAACTATTATTCACATTTGCAGAAAGGAAAATGAACAATGGCTAGTGTTATGTCTGTCAGTAATGAAAATACAGGATGTGAGTGGGATCTTAGGAGACCTAAATGCAAGGGAGTATGAAAATATTGTTTATTCATGTTGCTTCAGTGATCTTACCTTTAAAGACTCATTTCCTATTAGCAGGGAACTTACAGTCCTCTTAGATAACATAGAGTATACAGCTATTGGTACTTATTTTTCATAAATCACATTAGAAAGGGAGTGTAACTGCGGTGGTGGTGCTGCGGTGGTGGTGCTGCGGTAGCGTTGTCACCTCACAGTAAGTCGCTGTCCTGTTCGATTCTCAGCTAGAGTATCTTGTGTGTAGAGACATGCGTGAATGGGCGTGCCTTCGTTGAAGGTTGTGCATCAGGGCTGGCAACTCGGCATGTAAAAATCCACTGCCAATCATTAGTGGACCGGAGTTCCACTGTGGCGACCCCTAACCGGGAAAAGCCGAAAGACACAACAACATTAGAAAGGGAGTCAGGTCAGTGTGAATTAAAAGATTTCTTGAGAAAACACCTAAATAGAAATTACCTTTTTTAACAGTGGAAATATATAAGAACAACCAAGCCTAAGTTTGAGCACACATATATTTAGATAGGATGGAGTCTGTGAGTTAAGATAAGGGAATAGAGTTTTCACAGCAGATCTATTATAATATTTCACTAATGTTTGATTTATCTGTATTGGTTGTTAATGCAAGAACTGTTAGTAATATTGTTTTATTGGAAAATTTGCCGAGTCCACATAATATTGATACTGTTATTGTTTGTCAAACATTGTTAAAACAGTGTTTGGAAACTCGTTTGGTCAGGTTATAAATATTTTTACTATTATGGATATTCTAGCAAAAAATCAGGTGGAGGTGTTATGCTAGGGATTAAAGATTGTTATGAGACCTGTGATTCTTGAATATGTGATGATAACACCAATAATATAAAGTGAGCAGCTGTGACAATAAATACAACCCTGGAAGAGATTACCATTGTTGAACTATACAGACCAGTAAAGTGAGTGCTGACGGCCCAAAAGAATTCGGGGTTGGAGGTTAGTATAATGGCTAAGGAGTTTACCTCACAAATACAAGGTACAAGGTATGATTCTCAGCTTTGAAAGAGAAATTGGTTTGACTTAAAATGACCCACAAGGACAGCTAGCCTAGTATGTACCAACGAGTTTATCTTACACGAAACACCAGAACAAAAATTACAATAGCTGGGGACTAAAATTTACCAGGGGTAGACTGGAATAATATCTGCAGCATTAGGAAGGAAATTATTTACAACATATCTACAGGAACAACAATTGCTGCAGATTGCAAACCTACCAGGGAACAGAACATACTGGTTATTGATTATTTTCCTCAGGATATGATTGTTACTTCATGATAACTTTTAACACCTTTGATGTGTAGTGATCGAGGGATTATAAAGATTAAATAATGCTAGATAATTCTGCCAAACTGAAATCTAAACCAATGCACATATGATAGAGAAGCAAAACAGTCACTGTGTAAACTACTTCAAGTGACGCATCAGTAGAAAGACAACAGAAGGAATGTCTCAAGTTTTGAGAAAGAAATTGTTTGAATGCAAAAACAAGAAAAAAAAAAATAACATCAGAATCTAGACATACAAGATCAGGAAGATATATTTCCTGTAAGGACAATGTATTTAATTAACACGAGAGAGATAAAAAATACATGAAATAGAAATGAGGTTCAACTATAACTGTGAAAACTGAAATAAACTGGAGAGGGAAATTTAAACAGTCTGATCGAAGAGCAAGAAACCTCAGGAATATTTATATAAGGATATTGAGTATAATAGAAAACTATTTTATATTTATATAAGATGCGCAGTAGGTGGCTTGGATGCTGTAACTTGGCCCTAAGTGTAAATGTTTGTGCAAGTGTGTAGTATGAAAGAACAACAGTGGCAGAGCTAGCCACTCAGTGATGTAAACCTTGGCTCCAGATGATTGTCACTGTTGAAGTGACACCTTGACCCAATGTGTAAAAATGGGAAAAAAGGTTTGTGGATAGATGGATGGTAAGAGTAAAGACATACAAATCGATAAGCTGTTCAGATTGTAAAATTTATTCCTGAGCACAGCAGATTGCAAATATAATCACTAAATCTTATGCCAAACAATTGGCTCCACAAAGGTGGAGGTAGTTTGTGATAGTAACATCCAAGTAACATCAGGCACTAAAATTTACACTATTTTGAAAAAGTATTAAGCAAACTGAACCATAATAAAATACAGGGAAGCTACAGAATTAGTAGCAACAATGTGAGAAAATTCAACATGAAAGTAGCATTACACCGGTTATTCAATAGGCCATTGAAGTATGGAGAGATTTTTCAAGACTGGAGACTTGCACTTGTTAACCCCATCATTAAGGAAAAGGAGAATAAGGTAAACCTTAAGTCATATAGACTCATCAATCTAGTTTCGGAGTGTAGAAAAATGATGGTGAAGATTATTTTGGATAAATGAATGTCAGAATTGGAAAGGTTGGGACTTGAAACTGTGTAAGAGCATGCATATGTTAAAAATAGTTGTATAACTACCTGTACCATGGTGTTCTATAATAATATAATGCCAGCTGTAAATGAAAAAAGAATATTGTGATATCATTCATATAGACCTATCAGGCTTTGATAATGTCATTCATAAAACTCTGATTAGTAAATTAGAGCAACTAAGTCTAGGGTATTAATGAAATATTGATAAGATTGATAGCTGCATGGCATACAAATAGGACATCACAAGTATCATACTGCAGTCATTTAGGTGAAATTCTGGGCTGCAGTCAGTATGTCCCAAATGGCTCTCTTCTGGCCCCAGAATTGTTTAGGTTGTATCTTTTTGATTTATCTTTGTCATCTGAGGTGTACTAAAGTATGTATGCAGGTAACTTAAAAATGGGAAAAAATCATTAAATCTGTTATAGAGAGCACATGTCTACAAAAGAAACTGACTAAATTGGCCAGTTGGGCACAGGGGAATAATACGATGATAGATAAATTAAAAATTAAGCATATGAGATTTGGGATACATAAACTGAAGAGTGAATATTTAATGCAGCACACCAGGATTGAACGTGTGTATTCATTTAATTAGGCAGGTATATGTACATATTCAGCTTTGTTTTTTTCTGATCATATCAACCAATTTTTTAATGATAGCTATAAAACTTAGGCTTTATAAATATTTATGTATAAAGTGCAAGAAATCAGAAACTATTAAATCATTGCATCTAAGTTATGTTAGAGCCAGAATAGAGTATGGAGTAATAGAATATGGAGTAATAGAGTATGGAGTAACAATATAGAAACTTTACAAGAAAAATAGTATGAGTAAACCGTAAAGAGTACAGTGGAAATTTGCAAAAAACATTCATGGATGTGAAGGTTTACTATTATAAAAGATTAAAATATCTGCACTTGTACAGTGTCTCATGTAGATATTCAAAAGGAGAACTTATACAGGTATATATTACATTTAGTGACAACTATCCTATGGGAATGCTACGGTATCACAGAACAATTGTTCTTTACTATTAAACATTATACCATTAATACCAGGTACCGTAGGTGTCATTTATGCTTTAAAGTGTCCTTGTAATTTATTTTACATTGGACGGACAAAGAGACAATTTAAAGTGAGGTGTATGGAACATATAAGGGACATCAAAAATAATAAAGAAGAGTCCTATAGCTAGAATCTTCCATGAATCCCATAATAGCTGTAATGAAGTTTTAAAGGTCACTATTTTAGAAAAAAATAAGGTTTCTCTTTTTGATAATGAGCTGATTTAAGCGTCAACTTTTATTTAAGGAAGCCATATATATTCTTAAATTTAGCACAGTATATCCTAAGGGGTTAAATGAAGATTTTAATTGGAGGGTGCTTATTTGTATGTAATTGTCTTGCTTAATTGAATTATTGGTGAGCATTTTATATAAATTGTTGCTATCATTCAGTGTACTGTTTTACTCCTTGAAGGCTTTTTTAGCTGAGACGTCAGAGTATTCAGTTGGTTGAATAAAAGAACTTCTTGGATTTCCTGTCTGTTGTTTTTTTGCTTATTACAGGTTCGTTCTATTGTTGTATTATTGAATTCTAGTAATTTACTCTCTGAAATAGTAGCTAACACCTGGACTAAGCTACCAAATTAAATTAAAGCAAGCACCCATTTAGATATTTTTAAGAACAGTTTGGGCAGTTGTTATGTGAATGTTTTTGGTATGCTGGCATTCTAAAAGGTCATTACTGCCAGTGCCTAAAATATTTGTATGTATGTAGACAGCTTGTTTGTAAAACCCCTGGTTAAAACACATGTGGATACAGGCTGGACATGCAGAATCCATAAAGATATGCATGCATGTGTGTGTGTGTGTGTGTGTGTGTGTGTGTGTGTGTGTGTGTGTGTGTGTGTGTGTGTGTGTGTGTGTATGTGTATGTGTGTGTAAGGTCCACTTCACATGACTGAAACTCAAAATACTGAATTTCATTTGAATGAGACCACAATACCTAATTTTCAAAATACTGAAAACTCATTTGACTGAATCTCATTTTACTGAAAGCTTACAATCCTGAATTTCAAAATACTGAATTTTAAGCCATAGATATGCACACGTACAACATCAATGACTTTCCAAAACTTAAAAACTACTTACTTACTCTCTAACAGAAACTGAGCAATATAAAACCAAATTATGTGGGGGGCTGTGCCCCCACCCCCTCCAACTATACATATATATATATATATATATATATATATATATATATATATATATATACACTAACTCCGGGATCACACTACAGTGAGGAAAAGGGCATATAACTTTTACTTACCTGCGCACACTGCCACTACTGCTGGGAGCACATGAAACATCCGCCATATTACTTTAGATACTTCCCATAAAAATGTAGAGACATACCCACATTTAGAAGCACTACAACACTACTTTCTATGCTAATATCTGTATTCTGACAGTTGGCACTTTAAGTTACAGTAATGTGTTTTTATCACTAGCAAGTCACAGGTAAAGGGAAGCACACGTCACATCTATAGATTAAAATTCAGTATTTTGAAATTTAGGATTGTAAGCTTTCAGTATAATGAGATTTAGTCAAATGAGTTTTCAGTATTTTGAAAATTAGATATTATGGTCTCAGTCAAATTAGTTTCAGTCATGTGAAGTGGACCCCCCCACACACACACACACAATGTTGCTACAAGATAATCCAACAGTTAGGATCAGGGTCTTTTCCCTTCCCCTTTCTGTTGTATGATGTCTGAGTTGATTTATATAAATATCAGAGGGTGTGGAGGGGCAGGGCTTGCCTGTCTAGAAAACAATTATTTATTTATTTATTTTTATTTTTTTTGTCTACTCAATTGAATGTGTCATTGATTGAATTTCATTGGTGGTTTGATTTTTAGCGCTTGTGTTTTTTAGGTGTTGAAAATGCATTCATCCTCAGACATACATAAACTTGTATGCATAGAAATTGAAATGTCTTATCTGGTAACAAAAAAAATTACATATTTTAAAGGCTGTTTCAGAAATCAAAAGCACATCAATAAAACTGTATAATATCTAGAAAGAGTTTTGATCTCTGACAGCATGCATGTATTTAAAAGTATGCAGCAAGTCAAATGACATCAGAAATACTCAGTCTTGGGATCTAAACCTCTTCTGCAACATCAACAGAATGATTCTGTGGGACCAATATATCTTGCAGAATATACTGCTACTGTAGAACAGACACCCATCCACATAAAACAAAGTTCATCCCTGTCCATATTTAAGCACAACTTGGATCTATGGATGAGAAGCAGAACATTTTTTGCATGACTGCCCTCTCTACTACTAATAGACAGAGGCAGCTCCTAAATGTTTTATTCCATGCATGGGTCCCTTCAAATTATCTGTGGTATTATCTCAGTTATTTTCATTAGGGGTAATATATAATTATTGACCATGAGATGGATAAAGCCAGCCTGTAACCAAATGGGGTGTTATTTTGAGCACAAAAATGGAAATCAGTTACGCTTGAAATGGCCTGCGAGGGCAGCTAACTGCTAACCTACTACTTACCTATGTAACTATGTCAGTGATGGCAAACCTTTTGGGTTTGGTGTGTCAATAGCTTCTGGCACAAAATAATTCAGTGCACTTCACATATGCAACGAATGCAAAAGCAGTGTCTTTGGTAACTCGGGTGTTGGTGATCGCTGGTGTATCACTCAAAACGTTGTGGCATGTGCCACTTTTGACACACGTGTCATAGATTTGCCATCACTGAACTGTATTGTCATAACTGATTAGGAAAGATAATAACAGCAGGTCTGATGCCTAATTATCAAACATTAGCCAGCTGTCACCCATCGCCCCCATAGTATTCTGAACTGAACAGGAAAGAAGTACAGATGACTTAATTGCCTGCTTTCCTGTTTTCCTCCTGCATTACCAAAACATTCCATTATAGAATGTGCACATGCAGTTTTATATAAGGGGCAGGTACGTATGAATAGTACCATTTCCAATGTGCACAGTGGTTGTCTGTACAATCATCCATTTTATCAGAGCTACTGAATTTTTATATTACTGTTAAGGAATAATTTATCCCGAATAAAGGAATTATGAGTGTGATGCTGCATCCTTCCTGCATGTTGACTGCAAAACCCACTAAAAAGCTACTTCTGTAATTGGACTAAAGTTCCATAAATGGCCAAAAGCAATTCAGCAAATGAAGTTGTGAACAGGTTAGAATGACATGTGTTTCTTATCTCTTCCACATGGCAGTACTACTGCAAAGTATTTAAAGGGACTGCTAGACTGTTAAAATTAAGGTTCAGGATCAGAGCTCAGAAAATGAGACTGGGGGACTGAAAATATTTCAGGATTTATGAGTTATGCATTTCATTACAAGAACATAGAAAGAACAGTAAAATCTTTAATGTCTAAAGCAACATAGCCATCCTCCTTTTATAAAATAACCATCGCAGAGTGCACAGTTTTACCATTCTGACCCATTTGTACTACTTGTTTTATGGTATCATTTTAGAAGAAAGAATGTAAGATCAGAAAGTGTGGTCTAACAAAACTTTAGTCTTCAAAGTGCAGAATAAAAAAAAAAATACACACACACACACACACACACACACACACACACACACACACACACACACACACACACACACACACACACACACACTACCAGTTAAGACCTATTTTCTGATAGTAGCATAAGTCTTGTTTGAGATGAAAAAACTAAACCAAACTTAACTTAAATCCTTAAATCCAGCACTCCATTCTTACCTCTCATCTGTCCGGGTCTATATTAGAACACCAAACATTTAAAATGTCGGGTGTTCTAATATTGATCCGCAGAAAATATTGAAGTAACAGGAAACCGAATTCTTTCCCTAGTTTCTGTTGCTTTGGTATTTTCAGCTCTCTGGTGGAAAGTTACAGGTCGGGTTCAGGTAAGTGTGCGATTATGTAGACATGTGGGTTAGGGTGGTTTAGGTGAATTAGGGGTAGGGCGCAGGTGAGGTGACGTACCTTAGGGTTAGGGTTTGGGTTAAGGTAAGTGGATAGTTAGTGGTGTTTGTATAGTTTAGTGTAGAGTTAGGTGTTAGAGTTTAGGTGTATGTGTGTGGATTGCTGTTTGTTTGATGTGCTTGTATTGTGTGTATGTGTTTTGGAACAGCAAATTTATTTCCCTAGGAAAATATTTGCTGTGCCGAATGTTCGATGTTTTTTTTTTGATTGCTAGGGTTCGATATTAGAACACTCGACATTTTGAATGTTTGGTGTTCTAATATAGACCCAACTGTCCACATTTGGCCTGTTCCTCATAAAATTTATGTTTTTTTCTGGCAAATCATTGAGAATTAAAGGCAATAAATAATGAAACACATTTGAATTTCTCGAAAATTCCTAAGTTTGAAAGCAATATCGTTCCTGATTTTGGGGTTTTGACATTCCATTATTTTAGCTTTGTCCAGTTTTCTTGCATGTAGAGATTGGGAAGTATGACTTCATTCCACAGCATGCAGGCCTTGTTAGTATAATATTAAGGATTAAGTACTTAGTTTAAAATTTTCATGGTTTAAATACTTCCAAATATGTTAGCAGTGTGCCTTGTGTATTGAGTCCTGCTAATTCTCTTCCCTTAGATAAGTACATCACGCAACACTCACCTGACAGAGCCAGAGCAATTATTTTTTAAACAGCTACTTCCTTTGGCAGCCCAACTGGTTTGGACAGAAATATTACTTTAACATCAATCTAGTGACAGGAGTGGGGGCAGAAGTCATGGTAATGGTCTGGGCGGGGGTCTAAACATTTAGACTAGGTTATTTTCAAAAACAACCCAGCAGTTTTTTTTTTTTATTTGGGAGGGCGCACTGTGGAACTGAATACATGTGCAGTGTGCCTTGAAAGCAGTATAAGCTCTCTTCTTTTTCGTGCAAACTCTCAAGGATGAAAGCAAGTACTTTTTAAATTAAAATAAAATATATAGCTCAATAGCAAAAGTTACTTCTAGGTTTTACTGTGAAGTTTACAATTTAATGGATTTCATGAAGCTTGATTACCATAACCCCATATTGATATTTTAAAGTTAATTTTTGTGCATCAAAATAACTTTTGAAGAAAGTTAATAACTTATGTCTTCTGACTACAAGGGAAAGCTTACTTCATAATATTGGATGACACTGCAAAATGTACATGGCACACTTTTTCTGAGTTGTTAGTTCCCCTAACAATACCATTTTATCCTTTTAATATGGTTGGATCTAATATTACCTTACAGACCAGGCAGACATTGTCTCTAACAAACCTGTTTGAAATCATATAATAAAAATTCCATAAGCTTGTCTGAATAGTTCAGGTTTTCTATTTTTGAGCATTGTGGGTTTTCAGTTAAGTTACCATTGTTCCTTTCCAATTGTTTTCACTTGGCTTGTTCAAAAGCTATAGAATGCAAATTTATATTCAGCAATGGGTCAGATGGATGAGTTATACCATGATAAGGGATTTCTCTCAGATGACTAGATCTGACTTTTAAAATTAAATGACCAACAATATATGCTTTCCTTTTTCATAAGATTTTGGGATTGAAATGTAAAAAATGCAAAGTAATGTACTTTGACATTATTGTAAATCCATGTTGAAAAATCCTTCTTTGGCTTTGTTAAGGGCAGATCATGCCTCCTAAACCTGGTGGACTTCTTTGAGACAGTTACCAAGGCATTAGATATGGGTAAGGAGGTCCACACAGCCTACCTAGACCTTGCAAAGGCTTTCAACACCATTCCCCATTCTGGTATTGTAGACGAACTCGCCAACCTGAACATTAACCCCTACATCATGAGATGGGTTGCAAATTGGCTCAGACAGAACCCACACGGTGAGAGTTGCAGACTCTAGGTCCGACTCTAAACCGGTTAAAAGTGGCGTCCCCCAGGACTCAGTCCTGGGTCTCCTCCTGTCCGGTATATACTTCTCAGAGGTACAGGCAAGCACAGGAGGACTTTGGCTAACTAAGTTCGCAGACGACTGCAAACTAGGGGTCATAATTGATTCTCCGGCTGATACAGACACCCTCCAGAAGGGTCTCACTGAGACAGATACCTGGTGTCAAAATCATGGCCTCAAGCTGAATGCCAAAAAGTGCATAGTCATCCCCTTTGTAAAAAACAAAGTACCCGTGAGCTACCACATAGGTGGTAGTCCCCTAAATATAAAAAAAAGTAATAAGAGATCTGGGGACCCAAGTAGATAGCAATCTCTCCTTTGTTAATCATGTTGCCAAGGCGGTTAGAAAATCCTTCTACATGGCCCACCTAATCTCAAAAGGGTTTGCATCCAGAACAAGGGAGGTTGTTGTGCCTCTCTAGAAATTGTAGATAAACACCAACAACGTAACAAAGGTCAGAATGCTGACACAGAAGAATCACTGCTCGTTCGAAGGATGTAAAAATGTTTAATATAGAAACTTCACAGATAACACATACATAGGTTAAGCACTTTCAACTGTGCAAGACAGTCTTCATCAGAACAACTTCCTAAACAAAATGTAAAGGTTATATACTCCTCCATATTGTTCTTGATTGCTTAATTACTCATGTTACCGCCAAAAATTTTAAAAACATACTACCTACTTGTAAGATGTGTATAAACACTGTTCACTCATTACTATATAAAATTGCACATTAATCTCCTACTAACACTGTGATTTATACCTTATACTTAATTTGTATATATATATGCATCATGTATATAATATACACATTAATAATACACCAAAAAATATGCATTAAAACGTACAAAAATACAAAAATAAGTCACCTATTTTTGATGCATATATATATACAAATTAAGTATAAGGTATAAATCACAGTGTTAGTAGGAGATTAATGTGCAATTTTATATAGTAATGAGTGAACAGTGTTTATACACATCTTACAAGTAGGTAGTATGTTTTTAAAATTTTAATGTAACATGAGTAATTAAGCAATCAAGAACAATATGGAGGAGTATATAACCTTTACATTTTGTTTAGGAAGTTGTTCTGATGAAGACTGTCTTGCACAGTTGAAAGCGCTTAACCTATGTATGTGTTATCTGTGAAGTTTCTATATTAAACATTTTTACATCCTTCAAACGAGCAGTGATTCTTCCGTGTCAGCATTCTGACCTTTGTTGTGCCTCTCTACTCATCACTTATTAGACCCATTATGGAATACAACGCCCCAGTTGGCATGTACCTTACAAGACATCTGCAACAGCTGGAAAGACCACAAAAGTACCTCACCAAGAGGATTACTGGCCTCAAACAGATGACCTATGCAGCCTGACTAAAGAAACTCCAGCTGTACTCGGTTGCATACCGCTTACTCAGAGGTGATCTCTGCTTGACATACAA
This sequence comes from Protopterus annectens, assembly GCF_019279795.1. Lineage (NCBI taxonomy): Eukaryota > Metazoa > Chordata > Ceratodontiformes > Protopteridae > Protopterus > Protopterus annectens. Next base: position 848,831,684 of record NC_056748.1, on the reverse strand, counting down.
GGCCATGTCCAACCCAGAACTGATGCATATGCTCCACCTAAAAAAAAAAATAAATCCCTGAGAGCCACATGCTCTAAGGATATAAACCTTACCACAACGATAAATAGGACGTGCTGGAGGGATAGATTCCTGACCCAGAGACTCCCCATGCTTTGGAACAAGATTCTAATGTACATCAGGCAGAGCCCCTCACTAGCACTCTTCAAGAGAAACCTTGATGGGTGGATGGGAAACAGAACATTTACCCCGGGGATCACTGCAGTGGCTCTGTTGGACAGAGGCACAGGGAATTAATGGCTCTGCTGGTCAGAGGCACAGGGAACTAATCTAAGGGGGTGGTATAAGCCAACACACTCTGGCTAGGCTTATAAATGCCCTTGGGCAGATAGCCTAGTACTTACCTATGAACCTAAAACAACATTTGAATTCTTAAAACAAGACTGTTTACAGTATTTACAAAGTGTGCATGTTTCTAATATATCATATAGATAAATAATTCTGATTAAGAAGGCTTGACTTCTATTCGGTAAATAACATAAGAGAAAAAAAAACAGAAATTAAACCCCGAACAGCGAAACCATGAAGCCACGAACTGAAGACTTTAAGCAGACAGTCGTTTATTAACACCACCGAACAACCAGCAAAAAATAAAGCACATAAATGAAATTTGTAGTCCGTTTTCATTTTGAACAACTTTATCATATTAACTACATCATATAACTTCAGATAACATGAGGCCAACTCATTACGTTAGTACTCCAATTTTCCCAATATGTCCAAAAATTTAGGCCATTATTTATAATAATGTATTGAAGGTTTAAGTCTTATTTTTTATTATTTTTCTCTTTCAGATGCCATTTTTATTTGTGTAAATGTTCACAAAAAATTAGGTTGAAATTTTGCTTCCATTTCCTTATTACCTTTCAGCCAACCACCATCAAGCATCAAAGAGGAAGAAATTTGTATTCTTGTAAAATACAGATAGAAGTAGATTAAACAAAAATATTTTATTATTAAGCAGAACTGTATCTGTCCACCGTAGTTGTTTAAAGCTGTTAACACTATCCCATTATTGTTTTTAAAGAAGTACATTCATACATAATCTATTTCCAATCTGCTTTGTACTTGTTATTACATCACCTGCATACTGTTCTTTTTGTTCTTTTATTGTTATTAACTTTTTGAGTGCAGAAAGCTATGCAAGGATGTGTCCTTGTAAATATTCTCCAAAATGGAGCTACTGAAGATTTTTCTTTTCAAGCTCAGGCATTTCATTATCTTCACTTTGAAAGACGTGTGTGCAGTATCTGTCATTTAGCCACTCTGTATAATTAATGAAGCCCTTATAGATGTGTGATAAAGACATGTTTTGGTTTTATAATACAATAAAGTCTCACATATATACTCTAATAGAATAGGTGGACTTTGTTTTTTTAAAAATCTCCAGTGACAGAAAAACTACTGTGAGCAAAAACCCTGAGTCTTAAAACTTAAACAATATTCTTTCTCTAAATCAGATTCATAAATAATAGCCTCTGTTGTTTTGAGTTTTAGTTTGTGAAAACAGTTATACATACCAAAACAAATATCTGTGATACAAAAAATCATTTTAATTTTATAGTAATCTTTATTAAACCCCTTGATGTTAAGTTGTCTATCTCGCCTTCATTCTTGCTGGATGGGTTCGGAGCCGACCTCGGCTCCGACTCGGCCACTCTAAAAGCTCGAGAGTTGGTTCCACCGGCTCGAGGCTCCCCTTATATCCCACAATGCTAGGCGAGAGTTACCTCAGATCTCGTTTGCCGCTACAGCTTCGAGGTTGGTTGTTTCTACCGGTTCCTGGTGAGTGTTAATTTTTCTTGTAAAAATTACTCTTTAAACCCCTTTTAAGTTAATATTCTTTCTTAGTTAGTGTAGATTAGAAAACTTTATTCCCGACCCTAAATTTTTCCGTTTTCTTTCCCAAAGAACCTTTGGTTCTTCCATTGGGCCCTTAGGCCTTCCCTTCCCTAGTGGAGTGTTTGTGTTTCTTGTAGTTTATTCTAGTTTAGTGTACTTTAAATACTAGTATTACTACTAAATTTATTGTTTTTTCCTGACAGGGTATAACTTGTGTGTTTGGGTGAGTGTTTGTGTACACCTGTCAGTCAGGAAAATGTCTAAAGAAGCAAAGGTCTCAGTTCAAGAAGTGTGATGCGTGCTGTCAGAAAATGTCTCTGACAGGCGCTCACACTTCTTGTGTCTATTGTCTGGGGCCTTTGCACCTGCAGGACTCCTGTGCTGTGTGCCATGGCTTCAGCCCCAGGGTCCTGCAGGAAAGAAAAAACAAATTAATTCTTAGAGGCTTACTGAAGCCAGAGGATGCCCTGTCAGTTTCAACAGGGAAGCCCTCTAAGGCATCGAGGTCTTCGGCTCCGGCTTCTGAGCCGAGACCTCAGGTTGCTCAACCTTTGCCTTTATCGGCTCCGGCTGGAGCCGATAAGTCTCAGTCCACAGTTTCTGTGGCTCCTCGGCTCCGGCGGAGCCGAGGTTATTGAGTTCCGTGTCGGCTCCGACCAGACCTTCGGAGCCGACAACTAGGAAGAGGTCTAGGTCACCATCTCTTGGCTCCGTTCATTCGGCTCCAGGATCTCCCCTGCTGTCTGAATGGAGCCAAAGGTCTCATTCCTCTAGGTCATCGAGGCTGTCCGATCATGACCTTCAGAGGGTAGTGAGTCGACTACTTAAGTCCGAGGCACTAGCCCAGATGCTTCAGAGCCCGACTCATCAGTCGATGCCTGCCCCAGTCCATCAACATTTTCCTCCTTCGACTCTCTTGAGTTCAGAGCCGGGTCACGTCGGAACCGAGACTGTGATTACCGGGCCGAGACAATTGTCTTCGGCTCCGTCGTCGGCTCCGTTTTCTTCTTTGGAAGAATCTCGGGCGGACTTCCCTCGTCGGCTCCGAGGGGTGAGTGGCATCGGACCCTTGTCCGACCCCCTCTCCCTCTCGGGGCTTGGCGCTGGTGAGTTCGGCTCCGACATCGGCCTCGAGCCATCACTGTCGGTGCCGAGGGGTTCTTAGCTCCTCGGGCGGGGACCTCTGGCTCTGCCTGACAGGGGTCCATTCGAGGTCATGCGGAGTGTGTTAGAGGCTGCCTCTACTCCACAGTCGGCTCCGTCCGCCCCTGCCTCTATGGTGCCAGAGGGTAAGTCGACTCTCTCCCACATCCCGGACCGCAGAGAGCCAGCTCCTCAGGAGCCCCTGTGGGATTTCATCCTCTTCGAGGCCTCTCCTGATTTGGCAGAAGAGCCCCTCGGAAGAGGAAGTGCAAGAGGAAACACATTGACTCACCTGAGTCTATCACGTCAGACACAGATTTGGATGATTCTGAGGGTTCCCCGTTCCCCTTCGGAAGATGCCTCATGTGCAGACATTCTGGAGATCCTGAAACAGGGGGGAAATTGGCCAGCCCTCAACCCTTCGGAGGCGAATCTGTGTATCTTGAGGCGTTGGCTCTCGTCATTCCACCTCCTGGGTGTCCCTCCCTTGACCCCCTCATGCAGGTGGTTGCTAAGAAGGCATGGGCGGCTCCTGATTCAGTGAACCCCATTCCCAGGAGACCCTCTAAGTTCATCACAGCTCCATCAGACAAGCAATTTTTATCAAAAGGAGTTTCTGTGGATGCTATGGTGGTAGCTGCTGCCACAAAGAAGGAACTGGCTGATCCTTCAGTACCTGTCCATCCACCTAACAAGGAATCTAGGTCCATGGATAGATGCGGAAGTGGATGTTCTCCTCAGCGACATTTACCATGCGTTCGCTGAACTACCTGTGCCATTTCACTCGTCTTCAAAGGGACTTGATCAAGGAAGCGAGTGAAATGTTAAAAGATCCTACAGCTGCGGGTTTCCAAGAAAAGATGAACACGCAGCTGGCTACCCTTAATTCCATATCCAACTCCTCCATGCGCCTCCTCTCTTACGCGGCCGATGGAGCGAGCAGAGCCGCAGGGACAGGTGTAGCCTTACGTAGGCACGCCTGGATGCGGCTATGCAATTTTGGACCCTTTCAAGACGTCTTTCACGAACTCCCCTTTTGATGGATCATCTCTCTTTGGTCCTCAAGTGAAAGAAACCCTGACTAGGTGCGAGACTGATGGCAAGACCCTTTCTGCCGTCGGAGTCTGTTTTTCGACTCCTTCTAGGCCTTACCCCAAAGGCCAGAAGGGTGGGAAGATGTGGTTCCGTAAACAATCTCAAGGGACTTCGCCTGACGCACAGAGTCGTTTTCCTACCAAAGGCAGAGGTGGGAATAACAATGGTAGACGTCGCCCTAGGGGCAGGGGGGGGTCCGCAGAACCAGGGCAATCGGGAAGCCTTTCCTGACAAGCCCTTTCAGCATCCCTGAGGTGTTGCCCGACTGCCCATCTTCGGAGGCAGTCGGGGAAGATTGTCACTGTACCCAGAAGCCTGGCTATCCCTGACTCAAGACAAATGGGTACAGTCCATCATTTCCGAAGGCTATTCTATCCCCTTTCTTCGTTTTCCAAATCAGTCAAAAATCCCTTCCAGATGTGCCACCCGCTCAAAAGGATATAGCAGCTTTGGAAATTTCATAACTGCTTGCAAAAAGAGCAATTCAGCCAGTGCCAGCAGACCAACAAGGATCCGGAATCTACTCAAGGTTCTTTTTAGTTCCAAAGAAAACAGGGGACTGGAGACCGATTTTGGATCTCAGTGTCTTGAACAAATCAGTCAAGAAAACAAGATTTCGGATGGTCACGCTGCAATCCATTCTTCCCCTTTTGGGCAAAGGAAACTGGATGTGCTCTATAGACCTTCAGGATGCGTACTATCACATAAAAATGAACAGCCGCTCCAGAAGATTCCTCCGCTTCAGGCTGGGAACCAGTCATTTTCAGTTCAGGGCCCTGCCCTTTGGTCTCACCACTGCCCCCCGGGTGTTTACCAAATGCATGGCAATGGTAGCTTCTCACCTGAGACGACAAGGATTCCAGGTGTTTCCATATTTGGACGACTGGCTTCTCACAGCTCCCACCAAGCATCTCCTTCTGATGGCCAGAGATTATACTTTTCGCGTTTGTCAAAAACTGGGTATTTCAATAAATTGCGAAAAGTCTGTTTTGTCGCCTTGTCGTACTATTACCTACATAGGCGCAAATCTAGATACTATAAACATGTCTGCAAGGCTAACTCACCAAACGATATCAGACATTCACAAATTGGTGTCACTTCTTCTCAACAACAACAGAGTCAAAGCCAGGTTAGTTCTAAAGGTGTTGGGAATCATGGCAGCGACCATACCTCTCCTTCCATTGGCCAGATACCACATGCGGATCCTTCAGTGGATGCTTTTTACTCAATGGTCATACCAGGAACTTCCAATGTCTCACACCATTATGATCACGCAAGCATGCAAAAAGCATCTCATGTGGTGGATGTCTTCCCCCCAGCTCCTGTCGGGTAGACCATTTGTTCCACCTCCTCCGGTTGCTACTCTGACAACGGATGCCTCCCTGATCGGGTGGGGGGGGGGGCATTATCAGGGCAGGACAGTCCAGGGCACATGGCAACCAAACGAATGCCACTTGCACATAAATGTTCTGGAGATGAGAGCAGTGCTTTTAGCGTTGCAAGCCCTTCAAGACTCTCTTCCCTTGGGAACAATTGCAATCCAGACAGACAATATGTCTGTAGTGTGGTACATCAACAAACAAGGCGGAACCAGATCATACCCGCTGTGTGGAGAAGCACTCAGAGTGAGGCAATGGGCGATTTCTTCTCAGCGTTTTCTGATAGCAACGCACATCCCGGAAGTCCAATCACATTGCGGACAAGTTGAGCAGAGCTATACTCATGCCTCACGAGTGGTCTCTGAAAGACTCTGTAGTGAGAGAAATTTTTCTCAAGTGGGGTCAGCCTTGCTGCGATCTTTTTGCTACTCCCCAAAACAGCAAGTGCAGAGAATATTTCACTCTATTCCCTTTACCAGGCCAACCCAGCAGAGGCGCTCTAGTCCAAGTTTGGCCCCGGGGACTTCTGTATGCATTTCCTCCTTTCCCACTGATCTCTCAAGTAATACAGAAAGCTATCGCTCAGAAGGCCTCATTGATCCTCATTGCTCCTTACTGGCCTCGACAAGTGTGGTTCCCCTTTCTACATCGATTTCTTTTGGGCGACCGTGGGATCTGGGCCTAGTTTCCGATCTTTTGATCCACCAGTCGGGTCAGTTTCATCGCTCCCTCCCTCTCTGAACCTCACTGCTTGGTTCCTCCAGTTCCAACCGTAGCCAGGCTTCCTCAATTATCTCACTCTGTTAGAGATATATTGATAGCTTCCCATAAATCTTCCACTCGAAAGATTTATTTGAGTAAGTGGAAACGCTTCTCATATTGGGCACAAGGAAAGGACATAGATCCTTTCACGCTTCCATCCAACTAGTCCTTGATTTTCTAGCTGAACTCTTCCATGCAGGTTCATCTCCATCTACACTTAAGGTTCAATTGGCAGCTATTTCTAACTTCCATGTGGGTATTTCTGAATCTGCCCTAATGTCCCACAAACTTTGCAAAGCCTTTTTGAAAGGAGTTTTTCTTCTCAGACCTCCTATAAGAAATCCTCCTTCTCCTTGGGACCTAAATTTAGTTCTTGCTTCTTTGATTCTTTCCCCTTTCGAACCTGCAGCTTCATGTTCCTTGAAATTATTATCATGGAAAACTCTCTTTCTGGTGGCTATCACATCAGCTAGAAGAGTTTCAGAACTTCAAGCACTCAGTTGTCGTCCTCCTTATCTTTTGTTCCATAAGGACAGAGTATCCTTACGAACTAACCCGTCCTTTTTGCCTAAGGTGGTTTCAACATCAAATCTAAACCAAAGCATTGACCTCCCTGTCTTTTTTCCAGAGTATTCCAATAGGTCTGAACAAAAATTACACTGCCTGGATGTTCATCGTCAATTAAGGTACTACTTGGATAGAACAAAACAATTCAGAAAATCTGATCAGCTGTTTGAAAGTAGGGACTTTCAGTTTCAAAGGTATCATTATCCAGATGGCTAACATCTTTGATTTCCCTGGTATATGAAATTAGACAACAAAATTGCCTAATATACCTAAAACACATCCCACCAGAGCATTGGCTACTACTTTAGCCTGTCAAGACAGACTGCCTATTGACACCATTTGTGCAGCGGCTACTTGGGCTACTCCTCACACTTTTATTTCTCATTATAAGTTAGATTTAGCTTCTAGGCATAGAGCTAACTTTGGTTCCACTGTTCTCAGGAGTCTGTTCCGTTAGCCCACCCGGGTCAAGGTGCTAGGTGCGCGGTCCCATCCAGCAAGAATGAAGGCGAGATAGACAACTTAACATATAGAAGTTATGTTCTTACCATAACGTTCCATGTTAGTTGTCTTCTTCTCGCCTTCTTCTTGCCCCACCCTCCTTCCCCTGGCCTGGACAGACCTAGAGGAGTTGTGATCGTGACCTCTCTTTCTACCACCTCTTTCTTAGTCATATGCTATTATGCATATTTCTTGGTTCAGGATGTAGGTCACCCTTCTTTCTTCCTGTTGTTAGAGGTGGATTCTGTTTTACAGTTATACTGTTACTGTTATAAGCTGGGGTTAGCTTACAAACGAGATCTGAGGTAACTCTCGCCTAGCATTGTGGGATATAAGGGGAGCCTCGAGCCGGTGGAACCAACTCTCGAGCTTTTAAAGTGGCCGAGTCGGAGCCGAGGTCGGCTCCGAACCCATCCAGCAAGAAGAAGGCGAGAAGAAGACAACTAACATGGAACGTTATGGTAAGAACATAACTTCTATTTATACAGAATGGAACATTGTTCTAATACAATTTTTGATGTAGTGTGCCCCTGTGATTCTTAAAATTGTCTGAATGAAAATCAACATCATATTAAAAGCCCTATTCAATACACTTTATGTAGTCAGTAAACTTTCAGATATCTCTGCTTCCCATGCTGTTTTCTGTGGTGCATTTATTAATGTTGATGTTGGGACAGCATATTGTTAATTCATAGGTTCAGCTGTCAAACTTATACCGTATTCATCATCATCACCTTTCGGCTGTTCCCGTTAGGAGTCGTCACAGCGGATCTTCTGTTTCCATTTCTTCCTGTCCTCTGCATCATGCTCTTTCACACCATCCGCCTGCATGTCCTCTCTCACCACATCCATAAACCTTATCTTAGGCCTTCCTCTTTTCCTCTTACCTGGCAGCTCCATCCTTAGCATCCTTTTCCCAATATACCCAGCATCCCTCCTCAGCACATGTCCAAACCAACGCAATCTCGCCTCTCTTGCTTTGTCTCTAAACTGTCCAACCTGAGCTGACCCTCTAATATACTGATTCCTAATCCTGTCCATCCTAGTCACACCCAGTGCAAATCTTAACATCTTTAACTCTGCCACATCCAGCTCTGACTCCTGCCTTTTAGTCAATGCCACCGTCTCCAACCCATATAACATAGCTGGTCTCACTGCCCTCTTGTAGACCTTCCCTTTTATTCTTACTGGTACCAGTCTGTCATAAATCACTCCTGACACTCTTCTACACCCATTCCACCTTGTCTGTACTCTCTTCTTCACCTCCCTTCCACACTCACCATTACTCTGAACTGTTGATCGCAAGTACTTAAACTCATCCACCTTTACCAACTCTAATCCCTGCATCCTCACAGTTCCTCTACCCTCCCTCACGTTTACACACATATATTCTGTTTTAGCCCTGCTGACCTTCATTCCTCTCCCCTCTAAAGCATACCTCCACCTCTCCAGGGTCTCCTCAACCTGGTCCCTACTCTCACTACATATCACAATGTCATCTGCAAACATCATAGTCCACGGGGCCTCCTGTCTGATCTCATCTGTCAAACTGTCCATCACTACTGCAAATAAGAAAGGGCTCAGAGCTGATCCTTGATGTAATCCCACCTCCACCTTAAACATATCTGTCACTCCCACCGCAGTCCTCACCAATGTCACACTACCCTCGTACATATAATGTACCACTCTTACATACTTCTCTGCCACTCCCGACTTCCTCATACAGTACCACAACTCCTCTCTAGGCGCCCTGTCATATGCTTTCTCTAAGTCCACAAAGACACAATGCAACTCCTTCTGACCTTCTCTGTATTTCTCCAACAACACTCTCAGAGCAAATATTGCATCTGTAGTGCTCTTTCCTGGCATGAAACCATACTGCTGATCACTAATCATCACCTCCCTTCTTAACCTAGCTTCCACTACTCTTTCCCATAACTTCAAGCTGTGACTGATCAATTTTATCCCTCTGTAGTTACTGCAGCTCTGTACATCACTCTTATTCTTAAAGATAGGTACCAAAACACTTTTTCTCCACTCCTCAGGCATCCTCTGACTTTCCAAAATTTCATTAAACAATCTGGTTAAAAATTCCACTGCCATTTCACCTAAGCACCTTCATGCTTCCACTGGTATGTCATCTGGGCCAACAGCCTTTCCATTCTTCATCCTCTTCATAGGTGACCTTACTTCCTCCTTGCTAATCTGTTTCACTTCCTGATTCACTATCCCCACATCATCCAACCTTCTTTCTCTCTCATTCTCTTCATTCATCAGCCCTTCAAAGTACTCTTTCCATCTACTCAACACACTCTCCTCACTTGTGAGTATGTTTCCCTCACTATCCTTTATCACCCCTACCTGTTGCACATCTTTCCCAGCTCTGTCCCTCTGTCTAGCCAATCGGTACAGGTCCTTTTCTCCCTCTTTAGTGTCCAACCTTTCATACAACTCTCTATATGCCTTATCCTTAGCCTTCACCACCTCTCTCTTTGCCATGCGTCTCATCTCCTTATACTCATGTCTACTTTCTTCATATCTTTGGCAATCCCACTTCTTCTTCGCCAGCCTCTTCCTCTGTATATTCTCCTGTACTTCCTCATTCCACCACCAGGTCTCCTTGTCCTCCTTCCTCTGTCCAGATGTCACACCAAGCACCTACTGGCATACAAAAACTCGATTGCCATAATCATATATTGATGGCTTCCACAATCCATATATGTGTTAAGATTATTTATGAATATAAGCAATGACTGATTTACTGTGATTGTAAGGGATAATCTGCAACATGGTGAATAATGTATCTGCAACAAGGTTTGTTATTAGTATTTGTTTTTAGCATGGAGTTCTGCAAGCTGATATTGGCTCCCTTAATGGTACATTCATAGCATAGACTTTCAGATTATATACTGCCTTATAAAAAACAAGTAGAGGTTACCCCTAAGTATCCTTTGCAGTAATAAGATAGTGGCAAGTTATGAAGTGTTTCCAAACAGAATTTTTCAGTTATATGATTTTGTCTGATATGGAATCATTGTACCTTTCTAACTGTTTCATTTGGCTTGTTTGATCACTACAAAATGCAACATGACATTCAATAATGTGTCAAGTCAGTGAGGTGTAAAGAAGTAAAATGATCTCTCTGGAAACTAAACTTGTCCTTTAGAATTAGATGGGTGGCAGAATATGATTTTCTGATATTGGTAGACAAGTTTTGGCTGGAGTTGAAATTGTTCTCTATTATTGTACTAATGGTTTTATCTATAGTATGTTTTTTTCCTGATTTGGCCATTTATTTTATAACAGTCACTGGCTGGGATGCTTTTTGCATGGAGTCTGTAAGTCCTTCCTTTGTCCATGTGAATTTTTACCTTTTTCTCCAGTTTTCCTCCACATCCTAAAGACAAACTGTTGATGCACGGCTGATTCTCCACCTTGCCCTTAGATATGTAGTATAAATCCACATATGTGGTGTGTGTGTGTGTGCATGTGCACATGCACATGCACAGAGATAGAGTGGCATCCTATTCAGAGCTAATTAGTCTGTCATATGCCCATTGTTTACCAGGATAGGCTATTGCTTCTATATTATGCTCTACTTCATAAGTGGGCATTGAAAAATGAATGAATGAATTTATCTTCTCCAATACAGATGCAAAAATGTTAGCAGAACTGGGAGCCATAGTGGCCTCTAGAGCCATTCCACTCCCCATGAGTATCATTATTATAAAGGGTTACAAATGCAATTTGACTCTTGTTGTGTTATTGTCCTTGTTTAAATTTGTGTAATTGTAATGATCAAAACTGTAGTGGTCAAGTAGCCACATTTCTAAAGCTTATAACTTTATCATGTTTTCTATCTGTATGCAGTGACTGTGCATCATATAGGTTCATAGGTAAGTACAAGGCTAGCTGTCCTTGTACGCTATTTTAAGCCCAGCCAATTTCCATTTATTTTGCTCGAAAAAACCTATCCCATGTGGTTATAGATTGGCCTTACCCATCCTATGGTTGATAATTATAAAATACCCCTAATGAATAGCTGACATCATGCCATAGCTAATTTGAGGGGACATACGCATGGGATGACACATTTAGGAGCTGCCTCTGTCTATTAATAGTACAGGGGGCAGTCCTGGGGTAAATTTTCTGTTTTGCATTCATAGAGCTATGCTGTGTTTGAATATGTACAGAGGTACATTTTCTTTTATATGGGCAGACAGTCTGTATAGCACAGGAATCTTCTGTGAGATATACCTGTCCCTCCAAACCATTCTGTTGATGTTGCAAAAGAGGTTTAGATCCCTAGCTTGAGTATTGCTGATGCCATTTGACTTACTGATGTTTGGTAGATTCATCATTAATGGGTCAGAGGATGCCTTGTATGCCAGACATGGCTTTGATTTGGTCTATGTAAGACATGTTGTTTAGGCCTTGTATCTTTTTAGTAAGTATCTGTGTGGGTGTTCCAGCTGTTTCATGTGTCTAGACAGATACATGCCAAAGGGGGCATTATATCCAATGACTGACTTATTGAGGGCCGAGTAAAGGAGGAGACTGGCTTCCTTAGATCTAGGCTGAATCCAAATGTTTATAAGCTGTGCTATAAAGAAGGACTTTCCTACAACAATACACACACATGTTGGTCAAAACTGAGGTCACTGTCCGCATAAGTTTCAAAATCCTGAACAATTGGGTCAACTCTTAAGGGCGTATTGTCAGTGCGATAGTTCCCTGTGGTAGATGACTTCCCAAAGGTATAGTAATGCATTTTTTGGCATTGAGCTTCAGTCCATGATTTTGGCACCAGTTACTTATTTGACATAAAACATCCTGTAGAATGGTTAAGTCATTTGGGGAATCAAGTGACTGTTCCTACATTGCAGTCATCTGAAAACTTAGCCAGGGCCCTTTGGTATTGACTTTTACTTTAGATATGTATATGCCAAACAGGAGAGCTCCTAGGACAGAACCCTGGGGGCTGGTCGCTTTGTGGCGGTAACCCACCATATTTTGATTATCTGCTATTTTGTTGATTATGAACATTTCATTTTCAAGTAATGTATATTTTTGATGCAATGGAAAATAATCAGTTTTGTTTTGCTCATATACTGGATTATATTGTACTGTCCTGTTCTTTTTCTGCTCAGCCAGTATAGATATCCATTCAGTTAAATAGCTGTACCAGAAAGCTCTGTGTTACATAGGAATCAACATCTCCATATGCACTTTGACCATGTAATGCTGACATGACAGGAAATATCAGAAATGTAACATTTATACATGCCATCATTCAAACACCAGAAATGTGTAAATCACAGAATTGTATGTCTATATATCATTTACATCATTTTGTAATGTCTTCAATGCATTTTGTGTATTTTATCTTGATCATTATAATTTGCATATATTTCTTTGTGGTCATGACTAGTTTAATTTTGTCCACTGAGCAGATTCTAATGTTGTTATTCTTTAATGAATCTGGTGGTTTTATCTCTATTTATCTAAGACTCTTTCTAACCCCTTCATGACAGCTATGGAATGTTCCTGTATTTAGACACACAAATTATAGGTTCATAGGTTCATAGGTTAGTACTAGGCTAACTGCCCTTACGGGCCATTTTAAGCCTAGCCAATTACCCCATGTCAGAATCAAACCCTGCACCTTGTGTTTCTAAGGTAAGCACCTTAACCATTACGCCAAATTTGTGGTGTGTAAGTTGAGGTTTTAGATTAACTGATCAATTGTAACTTTGCTAAAAGTACATATAAGTGCAGAACCTCTGAACTAATGTTTTTAGAGGAGCAAAACCACTACCAATACTCTTATAAATGGGGCTGGGTGCCCTGCTTCCTCCCATTTAACAAAATCCTGCGGTCATTCCAACTCAGAAATAATGGGAAAAAAACATAGTCGGCTTGCGATTAACCATCTAAATTCTTCTGATGTATACATTTTACATCTCCTTTCAGCCAGCTGAAAAGATGACTTCAGTATGTTAAGGGTCTAGTTAATACATTAAGATCATTCAGACTTCCTCATGTCATTAAACAGATGGATAGACATCTGGCATATATGACACTGAGAATCCTTGATAGGTTTTTGGATGGGTATTGCTTCACCAATGAAAATTGGTCACCACGTACTTTAGGGACCTGTGGAACCAAGGGTTGGGTGGTCGCTGGGGAACTAAGTTGAAAATTAAATAACATGAGGGTTTTGTAACTGGGGATAATATACAGTCCACCAAGCTAGCTATGTTCATAATCTAAGGGTCAGTGATGAGGAAAGAGCGGGAGAAATACAGTGTACCATAATTCAAGAGTATACATGGAATTTAACAGATGTTCACTGGCAGGCAGTCCACGTTTCACAAACAGGGATGACAATATACACCCAGTCAAAAACACCTCAGTATTGACACTCACTGGCTGACTAAAAGATATTCCTCTAACCAATGATAAGCTGATAGCCAACATTTTGCCCAATGACAGTTATAGTGGTCTAATTCTGATGTTTCTCGACACTGTTAATCAAATGCTAAGTTATTTGAATGTAAATTTAACAAGTTAGCAATTGTATAAATAAAAGTTCATTACTAAAACTATTGCAGCACTCATCTATCTGTTAAAAAGGACTAAATCAAACAAAATAAAGAATCCTGCTACTCAGAAGGAAACCTTGCTGTCTGTTTTTTGATAACAAATAAGTTTTAAAGGGGATCTATGGGAATAACTAACTGCTGTTTGTTGTTTAGCTTTAGCTCAAGTGTCTTTGGTGGCTATTCTTTAAAGTTCACTCGATTAGTTCTGACCTTGACAAGGGGACCCTGTTCCACCTCTGAAAGGTTTAAACTAGCTATACTTTAGGGTGCCTTCAGTGCTTAATATTTTCATCATCAGCAAACAATGCAATCTTTTGAGAATGGCCCCTCCAGGTATACCACAGTATTCGTGAGCTTCTCATTTTATGTGCTAATGGTTCTAGATATAGGGAAAAAGTAGGGGAGACAAAAGACAACCTTGTCACATGCTCCAGATAACCGACCACTTGATTTCACTTGTGCTGTGGCATGGTGGTAGAGATTTCTTATTAGATCAGTTAGGGGGAATGGAAAAACACATTTCCTCATTATCAGCTGTAAGTGATGTCAGAAGAGCCTATCAAATGCCTTCTCTGAATCCAGAGAGATTAATAGTAAGGGTCTCCCAAGTTCATTGGCTTCTTTCTATATTAATAACACTCTTTTAATATTATCCACATTGGATCTGGGAGTACCCATGACAACCTTCTGGATTGAAGCACTGTAAAGACTTTATAATCTGGTTTAAGACCAAAATTGTTCTGTACGCTGTGGGGTCCATTGGGTCCTTACCATCTTTAAGTCTTATTGATATCACTAATTCCTTCAAAGAGGGAGGAGCCTGACCTGTGTGTAAAATCTCATTGAATAGTCTCAACCAATATCCCTTTAATTTTTTTACCTGCCTGCTTCCACATCTCATGTGGTAGGCCATCCAGACCAGGAATGTTTCTGATGAGCGAGCAGCTCAAACTACATCTAATTCCTCTACAGTAAATGGCTGTGCTAACTTTTGGTCCTCAGCTTGACCTAGCCTTGTAATTTAAGAATCACTCACAAAACTTTCTAGACTTTTCCTCCATATCAACTATGGTCTCTTCTTCTGTATAAATCTAAAAATCCTCTGACGATGTACAGGATAACTAATGGTGATTTTGTTAATCACTCTGTCTTTGGATCTCTTATTTTAATCAACAAATGTTTTACCCTTTGCTTCCTGGCCCTTCTTGCCAGTAATTTTTTGGGTTCTGGTGTTATTATCAAAAAGGAGAAGTCTCAGAGATCTTTGCTGCCGATCTCTCTAGTGATCAATAAAGTTCAACAAATCTTCAGAAGTCTCACATGAGTCCTCCACTATGTCCTGTCTAGTTGTCTTATCTCCCTGTAAGCCCCTTCTCTAGGCTGCTAATACCTCTCTATATGCCCTGGTTATCATTCTCCCAAATCTCCCTTTCCTTACAGTGAATTGTATTCCTAGTTCAGTTTTGAAAACCTCCCTGCCTGTTACCATGTTAGGTATGGAATCCCTGGAATCCCTGGATTGTCTTGCATTGTGCTCCAAGGTATCTACCAGGCAAAATGTTTTGTAATCTAACTTGAAATACAAACCCTCCTTAGTAGATCTCTGGCTTCTGGGACCCCCACGTACATCTACTGAATTACAAACCATGTTCCAGTCAGGTTCTATAACCAGAATAGTCTGTTGAAAGCTTATTATCTCTCCCAAAATGGTTAACATGTTCTTAATAATGGTTTTATGGGCAGGTAAACTGAGCATAAGGATATCCCTTTTCCCCTTCAGTTACCCCTAAATAGTACAAACCTGTCTTGCTTGTCTCTTAGAGTTTCAGGGAAAACCAGGGGAACACAGAGGTAGCAGAATTACAGTCCCTCTACTTCTGGAGTTAGGCAGCTTGGCAGAAGGCCCAATAAATCTACTCAACTGCATAAAAAAAAAACATGCTCTTTAGTTTGAGAGAATGGCCTCCTGCAATAATACTCTATCAATTTGGGACAGCTTTAAATATGCCAGTACTTTGCTTTGCATTAGGCCATCAACTAATCCATTGACATTCCACATAAGTACCCTGAAGTACTCCATTCATTGTTTTACTTTAATTAGCCTTTAATCCCTGGGGTCGTTAGTGTCTTTTCCTCTCTCCCTTGACATTTATTTGCATCTGTGGCTAGCCCACCAAAGTTACACACCTTAGAGAGTTGAATCAGGCCAGATTGTCCTGTAGCGTTGAACCATTCCCCTTGCAGTCATTTATAATTCAACTCCTGATTACTTCGTAATGTCATTAATAACATTGTCTTCAACATAGAAAAACTGCAACAAACCTTTATAACAGTATTCAACACTAGGTTAAGCATTAACTTGCTTATAGCCATCACAACCTTCACTCGCTTGAGGCAGAAAACAGCTGAGAGTTTCAGTCTTTCCTTATAGGTAAGAAGAAGAGTTTCTATACCTTACCCTTCTCAGCCAAACTTGGACACAGATGGTGCCTCCTCAACTGGAATTTAACAATCTATAACAGCATCTGCCAATTATTACAGACTTTTGCTAAAAATCAGGATATTACAGTTTGAGATACTAACAACATGCAAGGAAGATTATATAATTTTCTTCAAAATACCACTATGTGTCAGGCAGTTATGTGTCTTCAATGCAGCACTCATCTCTCTCCACTGAATTCATGTGAATCTTATTCAACAGACCCCCTTTTTATGGTGTGATTGATCTGTTTGTACACAGAGGAACTCCCATGGTCAAATACAAGACCTGTTGACTCCTGAGCATTAATTATATGCCAAAAAAAATAAAAATGTCTTGCCTTTTATGAATTAAGACGAGTTCAGCTATTGACAGGAAGCAACTAGAAATATACACTGTGCTTTTTGTAAGTACATTGTATAACAATAGTTATCAGTCACTCAAATGGTAGCTGTTCAGTTCTTTTCAGTGAGCAGGAGACTAAATCGTCAGTGTAACCTTATCTGACACACCATAGTGCACTCTGGTTGGCCCACTAGCTTGTGCATGAGCCCATTAAAATAGTTCAGGGATGGCCAATGATCTTCCCTTAGCTAACTGCACAGACCAACTAACGCTAGTGCCTCTCTATACAGTCTACTAGAAAAACAAGATGGAAAGCAACAAATATCCAATCCCCCAGAGCAAGTCCTCTCATTGTCATATTATTAGTTGATTCCTGCAGTTTCTTCCGCCTTGTCTATATCATCTCCAGATGCTTTCTCCTGTATCTGGTCACACAGGATCATAGGAGGTTACTAGGCTAATAACCCTAAAGCCCTTTTAAGCCTAGCCATTCATGCCCCAGTTTTCCCAATTATCAGTGCCCATGCGCTAGAATGGCATTGGTATGTGCTTGTGCCTTAGTGCATCTACAAACTACCCCTGTCCATAAGGTCCACAGGTGACAAGCCAGTGGTGAATTTATGATTTCCCATCTACTGGTCCAAACTGTGTTTGACTAGGCTTAGGGAAGAGCTCTGTTTCACATGACTGGGGAGTCTTTTGCAGAGAGGGGGTAATCTCTGAGACACAAACCTGTCCCTCCAACATGTTTTGTTTATGTCATAGTTGATGTTTAAATCCTTAGATTGATTAATCGTAGTAAGGTTTGTTTTGCGAATGTGTAGCAGATCCATCAGGGCTTGCAGAATGCTTTGTAGGTTAGGCATAGATTGCCTTTCAGTAGGCTGTAGGGAGAGTGAGTACAGGGACAGGGCTTTGTGGCAGTCCTCATAGGATGTATTATTTACAGCCTGTATTGTTATAGTGAGAAACATCTGTGGCTGCTCCAGCTGTTGCAAATGCCTAGTCAGGTACATTCTGAAGAGTACATTTTACTCAATTATTGGTCTAATGAGGGATGAGTGTAGTGAATTATGATCTCCTTAGATTTGGTTCCCATGCCCTTACTTATAAGCTGTGTGATGTCGAAGGATTTTCTCACTGCCGTGGAGACATGGTAATCAAAGTTCAGGTTACTGTCTGCCTAAGTTCCCTTACCATTAGGTTGACTGTTAGGGGAGTATTAGTAATTTATAATTTGCAGGAGTGGTCATCTTCCTAAAGGATATGATTACGTATTTTTTTGCACTGAATTTTAGGCCGTGGCTCTAGCACAAATTATTTGTCTGTGCCAGACCATCCTGAAGGATATCTACATCTTTGGGGATTGAGTGATTGCACTAAACTTGCAGTCATCAGCACGTATGGTTAGCCAAAGGTCCTCTACATTTACCTTGACTTCAGAGAAGTATATTCCAAACAGGAGAGGTCCCAGTACCAAGTCCTGTGAGACATTGCTAGTAATAAGCCTCTTTGTGGAGATGGATTCCCCCACCCTAACTTCATGTGTCCTATCTGTGAGACATTTGGCTATCCATTGGGTAATATAGGGGATGTATGTGTAAATTTGTGAGTTTGTCTATAATACTCACGTGATGGGTTTATTTAATTTTCTCGCTAGCTCCTTGCCTCCTTTCACTCACTCCTTCATTTACCTCCTAAATGTTAAGGTTGGCAGATGAAGTCCCTCCCATATTGACCCACTTTGTCACCAAGATGGACAATCTCTCTCTTCCTCTCCTTATTAAAGTCTGCTTACATGCCATTCTAGTTTCCTCTCCATTGATAGCTATCCTCAAGTGTGTGTCCATGGTTAGTGAAAGATCTAACCCCACCAGGGAAAACGACTTTCATCTCAGCATGATATTTCACTTTAAATCACTGGCTGCAGTCCCTGCAGGTTCTGATGGCTTGGAGAAACCACTGTCGCTTGAGCCAGGTATGGACTGAATAATCATTGTCCACATAAACCCTGCTATCATCAACCTTCAAAAGCTTCCCTACTTTTCCACAGTTTAGAGAGCAACTGTTTCTTAAATGCATTAGACTGCATTTTTGTAATTTTCTGGTAAGGAAATCTCCTTTTGTTTGTTGGGGGGGGGGTGTAGATCCATTGCACCCTTTCAGTCAGAATTGCCTCTGGAGCCATTCCAATCCAAAGACTCAGCTTGTCTACCATAAAGGTGATACAGTCAGAGCCTTCAATCCTTTCAGGTAAAGAGGTAAATCTTAGATTTTCTTGCCACACTCTATCCTCTAGCTCTGTAAGTTTGAGTAATATCTCAACTCACCCCAATACCAGGGAATTCAGCCTGTCCCTCATTTCAGCATCAGCTTTCTGCAGAGAGGTTCTCATCAGAGTAGCTAGGCAGAATCCCTTCCATCTGTTTTAGACTTTTATTCATTACTTGGGCATACTTTTGGAGGTTGTTTATTTTAAAAAGTTCCACACACATATTACATCCAATTTTTTCACCATCTGGGCACTGCCCATAAAAGACACCTTTGGCTGCGTGGGAGGAATTGAGTCACACACTCACAGGTTATCCATCTGCCATTTTCTCTTTTTCTTCTTTTTCCCTGACATAAATAGTCTCAACAATCTTATAGTAGTGCGGGTATTTCACTGCTATTAATCGTAACTTGTTCGACCAATGCTAGCTCATACTTTATAACTTTTTATCAGGAGGGAGGATCCAAGTAACCATGTCACTCCGCCATATTACCTAAAGTCCAAGATGTTTGATATTTTTATATACTTATATCCATGTGTACATAATCCAGTGCTGTGAGCTGGACCTTGTCTTTCTGAGAGCTTTCTTCCTGTATAGATCCACAACTGGTTTTCAGAAGGCACCACCTACTGGTTCTCCACATATGGTACTTTGTACTATGCTGTACATGTATGTGGTCTGACAGGGTACTGCTGTATATTGATCAAATTGTACTATCTTTTAGTTATCCAATGCATGGTGCTGTATTGAATTTGTACTATGCTTCTCATTTGTAATGTTTATGTTTATTGTTTGTCACATAATATACTATATATGCTCTGTGTAATACTTATACTTTGCTTGTGGAGCTTTTCTCCCCGGGCCTCCACTGAAAATGGGTTGGCCCAGTGGACTATCCCAGTAAAGAAACGTAAATAAATAACTACACAAATAAATAAATATTATGCATTTAAAAAAAAAAAAAGATGGAATCAGAGCTAGAATATTTTTGTCCATTGTAAGAGCAGAGAATTTAGAACTCTATTTATATATTTTTCCTAGAATGCAACTCTCGAATTAGATTAAAATTAAAAGGCTGATTTGTGGGAGTAATGAATCAATAATGCTAAAACAACCAAAATCAAGAAGAAGGAAAAAAATGATTGCAAGAAAAAGTATAAATGATCTGTTGTCATATAGCAGTCTAAATCCTGCAGACAGTGCTTTAAATAAAATCCTTGTCCAACTGCCAGTTAGTACCAGGAAACAAAATAACTTGGAAGCAGTAAACATACATTTTGCAGTCCTCACCTTATAACACACAATACAGTATTATAGTCCATCAGCTCAGCATATTACACAGCATCACAAACCTAGTTAAACAAACATGCATAATGTTCTTCCAGTAGAGCATACAGTGCCACACTAGGAAACAAACCGTGGATCAACTTTTTGCATATGATCTCTGTTTTTCACTTCTAAAACCATTCATTTTGATTCAGTCTTTCTGGTTTAGTGTTTAAACATTCAGTTTTATTTACTCATCCTTTCATTTTGGTAACTAGATCAGCTCAGCCGGCTAGCTCCCATTTATTTTGGAGACCTAGGGACGAAATCTTCAGCAGTTACACAATGCTGTGAATAAACATTTCATCATAGGTGAACAAATATAGCTGCAGTATAAGAGAAAACTTGTTTGATTGCAATATTTTTGTACACCACTAAAATATTCATATAATATGTGCTTGATGGAAAAGATAGTAAATCAGAAGACTTAAGGACAAATCAAATGTGGGATAATCATTCTTTTGTTGCGTTGTTCTTCATAATTTGTTATGTTGTTAAGTTATTATTATTAAATTTTTGGTATGCATATGATTATTTAATTTCCGTTAATCATGTCTTCCAGTGCAGGTATGGGGTTTGCCTTTTCTAGCTGTTGCAAATATGTAGTCCCAAGAAATGTTTTAATACAGAATAATGAGTTCATAGTGTCCATTTACACCACATGTATAAATTGTGACACACACCTCAGCCTGAAAATCATATTGAACATTTGTGGAACTTTATCAATTCATTCTGAAGAAGAAAAAAGTTTTTATGACTTCTGTGACATTTTGCATAGATAATTCAGTGGACTGATATAATTCACACAATGCTGCTTATTTCATTTAAACATCAATAAGATTAATATAATGTGGGCCTTCTGAGTTGTGACAAAAAATCATACTTAGTATATTTTAGGAGTAATGACATTTCAGCTAGGAGAATGAAGCATCCCTGGGTAGTTGTGTGTTGCATTATGCAAGGTTAACACAAACTCATAGATTTTAAGTTTCTGCTTGAGTTACTTATTGATAAATAAGCAATCTGTGTAGGATTTAGTGGTAAAACCTTGTCTATACGGAGTTAGTCTAGTTGCTTCTGAGCAAGTCATAAAATGTAAAGTCATTGTGACTTACGTCAAAGGATGAAACTATAAAGTTTTCCTTTTTAAAGAAGGTAAAAAGGGACATATTTTTAAGGCTGTAAACAGAATACTTTAAACAGTATCTGTCTTCATGAGTGTTTGTATGTATTTTGTTATAGAGCTGAGTGTTTGCCAGCAATTTATCATTGTGTTCTGTGATTCTAAATTGGAACAGTAATGCCATGACTGTATATTGTATGATACTGCATGCTGCAATCCTGGATATTACTGGTTCCTTGGTGCATTTTTTAACTATCTGTGTAATCATATGGCAAGATGAAAAAGCGTAAGACTTCCTTAAAACAAGGTGTTAAAAATAATGACCATTTAATCTGCATGCTGTAACATATTATAAGTCTGCACACATGGTGATAACATGACAACTTAACAGTCAGACTATATTACCATTGATTACTATGGCAACACCAGGGAGTTGTAGCTATAACAGCTGAAAAGACACCAGTGATTATAGCAGTTCTTAGCAGAAAATCAATGGAAGAATTTGTAGAGAACACTGACTGGCTGCTGATGATTGAAAGACATTTATATTTCCAGAAAAAAAAAACCCCACAAGTGAAGCCTGCAGTATGTAATGTTTTTTTTTGCTTAGGAGACAAGCCACCTGCACCATCAGTGTGGGGGTGTGGGCAAGTCCATCCCAACTCTTAAAATTATATATACCAACTCCACGGTCACACAATAGTGAAGAAAAGAGAAAACCCAGGCAAAGCTCAGTAC
The DNA here is from genome assembly GCF_019279795.1 of Protopterus annectens. Lineage (NCBI taxonomy): Eukaryota > Metazoa > Chordata > Ceratodontiformes > Protopteridae > Protopterus > Protopterus annectens. Next base: position 848,809,449 of record NC_056748.1, on the reverse strand, counting down.
CAGCTCAAACAATGTAGTATATTTCAGCAAAACTCACTGCAGTGTTAAATTCTTGCACTTAAACTATTTGCCGACCAGTGGAGTAAACACCTACAGGGAACCCTGCTGATTCATAGTCAAATAGCATGTCATAAAACACTAATTAGATGTTATGTGAATGGTGCAGAAATTCAAAAGACAAATGTTTAACACATTTCCTAACAGCCTGGTATGGCCCACTGGATGCAACTGTCCCTTCACAGGGGCGACCCAGGAGCCCCTTCTAGTGAAGTGACTTGACTTGGTCAAGCTTGCACAAGGCTGAGGGAATCAAAACCTGAGCTACAAGAAGTAGCTCTTCGATAACCCGTAGCATTACTCATCTGGACTAAGTACTAGACCAACTGTTGTAGCCTATACTGTGCATTTCACATCCCTATACCTGAAAAAAACAAGCTAAATCAAAAATGTATTCATACATAAAATATTAAAATTAAACTGCTAGTCATTATGCTGTCATGTTTATTAACAGCCAAATGATAAACATACTGTTACCAGTCAATAAAGCAAGGAAAGGAAGAATTGTACCCAAACAACCTGGGTTTATGATGACGCTATTGCTTACTACAATTAATTCTTTCCTTTACACAATAACCACTTGGGTGTAATCAAGTACACATACACAAACACATACACATAGACACACACACACATACACACACACACACACACACACACACACACACACACACACACACACACACACACACACACACACACACACACAAACTTATACACATATGTAACCATCAGGTACAGACCCATTTTATGACTGTGCACTTGCAATGTTTTCTTACATAATTCTTTCCTTTATATCATAACTACTTTGGGATGCATGATCTCACACACACACACACACACACACACACACACACACACACACACACACACACACACACACACACATGCACACTCACGCATAGATATGATAATCAAGTACTTCCCCTTGTTTGACTGTGAGGACCTCCAATATTTTCTTTTGAACAAATGAACTTACAACTACATAAAAAATGGTCTAGAAGTGTTTTCAGCTTGCTGCTGTGAGAACCATACAGTGCCACCCAGTGCACTTTAAATGCACTGCTAACATCTTTTCTGTAAAATCAGAACCAAAGACCTAAAATCAGGAACAGATTTTACATATTGATGTTATGCACTTAGAAAGTTGCTAACATAACAGGTTTTGTGTTAGCAAACATTTATTTGCATTTATTTATTTAAATTTGTTTGCCAGGGTAGTACACTAAGCAAACAATGACCAATTACAGACTCACCCAGTAATAAATCAATGTGCTGTATGCAAACAACACTGGTTTACTTTTATTAGTCAGCAAGGAAAAGCTGCCATATACAAAGAAGACCTAGCAAAGCAACTAGATTAGGAAAGATAACAGAGACCAGTAATAAGACAGAGATGATTACTTTATGCAAAGTAGTTGTAGCATTTTGTGAAGGTTATGAAGTTTGAAACTCACATTTGTCAATATTTAGTGACTGCAGTCCACAACATTTTATCAGAAATCCACAAATGTCTATGAGGAACACATCAGAAATATGAAGAAAAGAATTCATGGATAGTTGAGGTGAGAACTGTGTCCTCAGCACATTTACAAGTAAACAGACATACACTCACACAGAAGACTAGCAGTTATAGCCACTTGTATGACTGTACAGTGTCAGATATCTGCTTGAGATCATGTCAGTGAATAAATTCATTAATAATGGCCCAAAAATGTGTCTCAGCTCAATGCTGTCAGAACCATACAGTGCAACCCAGTGGAACAACAACTTCTTACCTAAGAATTGGAGACAAACACTCAAAACCAGGAATAGATTTTAAATATTTCTTGTATATACTTAGAATGTTGGTTGAACAACAAGCTTTGGATTACCAGGAATTTTCTGAAGGACACAGTGTCTAAAACTCATATGCCTATCGTTATTTAGTGACTGCAATCTACAGCAACTTGCCAGAAAGTCAAAGATTTTATAAGAAAAAATATGAAAATGCCAGTTGAATTCTTTACTCAAGAATTCTGGGCAAAGCTAAAAATAGTTTGGGGGGGGGGGGTGGTGGTGGTAAAATTTTAAATGTTGTATCTATTTTTAACCAAGTAAACTCATTAGGCAAACTGTTCCTTTTCAAGAGTAGTACAGGACCACTGTGTGATTAAGTGACTAGCTCAAAGTCACACAATAGGCAGATGGAGGTGGGAGGATTCAAACACTGTTTTTACTTTACCCCAGAAAGCAGATTATTAACAGTTTAGTTCTAAGTGCCATATAACCCTAATTTACTTAAAAAATAATATAACAGTAGTGTTATTGAATTACATGGACTTACATTTTCTGAAAAGTAAGGACAATGAACCTCTGACTGACGTCATTGAATGACTGTAATCCTCCATCAGAACAGGGCATAAATATGAGACAAAATCAGAGCTGTCCTCATACCTCTCAAACATACCGAATCACTCATTTTCTATCAAGTTTTGTGGTCCAAATGAAGGGGTTCCACGATTCCCGAGTGGCACTCCTTCATTTCCAATTTTTTTCTTTTGGCTTCTGTATTATTTAAAATATCGCTGTGTCGGAGCTGACGTCATCTTGTGCGCAATGATGTCAGGTCCATCAGGGCTATCATCCAGTCGGAATTGAGCTCCTTGAGCTCACGTCATCATTTCTAGCTGCAAATGTGAGTGGGAAACAGCAGCAATTGTTTGGATTTACAGCAGAGGCGGCATTTTGGATTTATCAAGAGCAAATGCAAGCGGTTTGGATTAATCAGCACTCGTTTTGGATTTACAGCAGACCGGGGAATGCAGCATTTTGGATTTACAGCAGCGGTTTGGATTTATCAAGGCCGAGGAATGCAGCACTCATTTCATCAGGTTTTGGGGGAATCAAGTGAAGTAGATTATCATTGGGGGAATCTTTGGACTCAAGTAAGTGTGTTTGTGTGTGTGTGTGTGTGTGTGTGTGTGTGTGTGTGTGTGTGTGTGTGTGTGTGTGTGCATGTCATACTATATACATTTTGATCAAGGAGGAAAACAAAAATGTAGGAGGCTTATAATAAAATTTCAAGGTGCTACAGAACGTGTAAGGTTAACTAAATCATGACTTTAGGCATAAATACATTAAACAAATACTTATTTAAATGATTTATTAAGCATGACTAACACAATTTAAATATTCCTTAGCTTCTGTTTATGTTATAAAAGTGGGTGATAACAGTTTGCACAGGTTTTTTTGCTTTTTTTTAGCTTGGATGATTTTATTATGGCCATGTCGAAATTTAAAACAACTTATAATAACTTCTAATGTGGGATCAGACAGGAACATAGGCTGCTTTGCAAAGTTAGTGGAGACCTTAGCTGCACTGATGCTGAATTTAATTAATAAATCACTAAAAGATGGTTATGTCGTCAACTATTGGAAAGTTGCTAATATGCTTGCATTTTTGGGCACAGAAAGGACCTTGCCTATTATTAACTAGTACTGACTTCTCAAAAATCATGCAGAAGTGTCCAGTTAACAGATCTATTACTGCTAGGATCTGTACATTTGACTTGGAGTCTGTGAAAAAATTCCTTTGGACTAGAGTATGCATGGCCAGTTTATCTTATTTTTATGATGTAGTCGGTATGGATGTTGGTATGGTTTCTTTCAACTACTTGATCTTTCACTACTTATCTGCCTCAGATAGCATAGCAGCTCAGAGCATTTATTTACTCATAGTTATTTACCTGTTGTCTGTTACTTGATGAAATAAAAACACTCCCCATCTTCTACACTATCCAAAACAATACCACAACTAACACATATAATATAATAAATGCCATTTACCAAAATAAATTGCCCAATATATTATACCATTCCTGAAGTCAAACATGCTACTTCCTTCCTAACCTGTGTCCTTATTACTATACATAATCACTTTTACAGCTCCACCTTACACTTACCTGAAGCTTTTTATCTGCAGTGGATGACAACAGATTTGAGTCAGTTGCTCAAACAAAAAAGGCAGTACCCGACTCACATGGAAGCAAATGGAATGCCCTTCAGATCACACCAACTGCATGACATTGCACAGCCACGCCAAACTAGGCATTAGAAATTTTAAAGCTGCTTATTTGTATAACAGGCAAGCCACAACATTCTCTAACCCCAGAAACTTGTGGAAAGGGGTCAACATAGTAATGGGATGTTCTAAATCAAATTACATTCACCTCCTTTCAAGCCCAATGATCTTGCTGTAGAATTCATCCATATACCTCCAAGGTATAGACCACATGAGTCTCCCTACCCCATTTTGAGAACCACTTTCCAGTCTTCCACCTAAAAAAAGATATTTCAGAAAGACAGAGATGCCATAATATAAACCCTACCCAGTCATGGCTCCCCATCCTCCGATAGCCTCTATCCTTGGTTTCTCAAGTTATATGGATATTTAATATCCATTCACAAATGCCATATATTTAACTTCTCCTTCATACAACAAAAATCACCTAATACTCAGGAAAATGCAGTCATCATTCCTACAGCTAAATGTACTAAGCCACCAAATCTTTCTCTGTTGCATCATCCAGGTTAAGTAGAGAGCTATTTACAATACATTCACCTACTATGTCAATATAATATTCTGTCGTCACATCACATGGTTTTATAAAATCCAGACATACTCAGAGTACCCTACACACTCTTACTGATAAATACTAACACAAATAAAAACCCCAAAGACCTCCAGAGACTCTTAGCTAAAATCTTTTGCTTTATCCTCCTGTCACTTAGAACAGAGCATCACTGTACCCCTTTCAAACAAGCCAGGTAACTTCCTGTAAAGCAATGCGGTGCTATTTCTTTTCTACCTCTTTCGCAAAATCATACACAGAGAAACCACCCCTATACTAAGCCACAGAGTAGGAACAAGAAGCATTCCATACCAGCTTAGCTCATATGCCACCAACATGCCTCTGTCCTAACAAGGCCTCCAAACTCCCTCTCATCCACTGAATATGCCTGTTCCATCCTCAAGTCTGCTTTATGAGACTCAATTCCTACTGATACCCATAACATACTTAACTACACCTCAGAATTAAACTATTAAACTTGTTTGAGAAAGAAACCATATGCACCTAGTTGAAACATCCAAGTATAACTTGAACTCTTTTAAAGAATACAACTTGTATTGTCTCAACTTTCCCTGTGAGTTAGTTATAGCATATGTCTCAACTGTACAGATTTTTGCAGAATGTCCAGATTTTTGCCTCATATTTTCGTCTGTTTCTCATAAAATTATGATTTTCTGGCAAATCGTTAGCAAATCATTGAGGGTTGAAGTCAGAAAATAATGGCAGCCATTTGAATTTCGGACTTCACACCCTTCAGAAAATTGACGTTAATGCAAAATCTGTTGTTCTATCAACTTTCTATGTTTGTAACAGCAATAATGATTTTTTTTGTGCTAAGAGTTGAGAGCTAAACCCATTATTGGCTTTGTTGTTTGTTCAGGTTGCTTGTGCTAAGATTTGAGAGCTATGGCAAGTGAGAAGTGAGAACTGAATTTGTATTCCCCCATTATTGGCTTTGTCCAGGTTGTTTGTTCTAAGAGGTTGAGAGCTATGGTGAGAAGTGAGAACTGAATTTGTATTCCCCCATTATTGGCATTTTTGTGCAGGGTTTTTGTGCTAAGAGGCTGAGAGCTATGGTGAGAAGTGAGAACTGAATTCACTAAATGATAGCCATAAAGTTTCATCTTCCTTTTTTTCAGGAAACTGATGATATGGTATAGTGGTATGTTGCTCTGACTATAGTGCATAGGGTCCTGGTTCAGAACATGCCAGTGACATGCATGATGGTAACACATTTTATTCTAGCAACTTTCCAAAGTTATATAAGCAATGTTTAAAATGTGTCCCTGGTTTTTGACCTTTTGCCCCCCCCCCCAAAAAAAAAATTAAGTTGAAAATAAGTGCGAGAAGCTGTGCTAGATACCTATGGCTTACACTATGCCATTCTATTTATAGTGCGGGTGTGAAAGTAGACTTTTATGATGGAAATGTTCTGAATTGGGCAGTTTTGTCATTATTAGTTCATGCATTTTGTTTCATTGCCTATAGTACAGCCTACTGGAAAAATGTTCAAACAATTAATTTAAAATGCACTCTGTCTAACAAGTGTGCTGTATTATACAAGGAATATAACTTAATGTCAGGAAGGTGTATCAGAGAAAAGAACACATGCATGTTTCTTGTTTTGCGTGCAAGGGGCCAATGATTTGAAAACAGCCCAAAGGTAATCTTTATCCACCACTGGCCAGATGCATTTTCTTTGGATGTGGTGTGTGGGTTTCAATGCTATTTCAATGAATGTGAGTTTCAAGGGCAGACAAGTTTTAATGCCAAGTCTATTTTCATTGTTTTTCAGCATTGCTTTGTTTAGCAGATGTTTGTTAGTGTTTTGTGCATTGTTGTGCTGCAAAATGTAAAAATAAAATCCAAATAATCATTGTAGAAGTAAAGCAGTATGGACACATTAGTGTTTATGGTAAATGGGGAGAAATTGCCAGGTAATGGGACATTGGAATGGCTGCAGGGGGACTCTGGTTCCATATTTTGGTTGTATGTTCTTCAGTTTGCGTTTGAAAGTTGGTATCCCAAAATTCCACTGGAGTGGGTGGGGTTACATAATTGTGTATACAAATTAGATGTTAATCAGCGTACAGATTTCTACCTATTTTACATGGGCCTTGTCCAGATTTTTGATGTTTCCAGGTTGAGAGGTACGGCTGTCCTACAAAACTGAAGACTGATAAGAGGCAGACTACTCAAATTCACATAAAAGGTTAAAAGAACAACAGCTGTTGAATCAATGTGGATTTTCCATACAAGAACCATGAAACTGTAATAAATGACATTTTTGTCTGACTATAAAATCCACAGTGATTTATCAAACAATGAGAAAAGAAAGATCTGACACTTATTGCAGAAGAGTATGCCTCTAAACTCTTAATGAGTTATTCCCTGGAAGAATGGATACATGGTTTGAGTCATTCTGCCTCCCCATTTGAGTACTGTGCGACTCTAAACCAGACATTGCTCCTGGGATTACTCTTAAATAGTTTTAACTGCTTCTCATTTAAGATTAAAGGGACAGAGCATAAATATGAGGCAAAGAATAATAATACATTTTCTGAATAATAAGCACTATGAAAACTGAATAATAAGGACTATGAAAGGCAAGTGGCAAAAAACTCAGCAATATGCAATAACTATCAGGGAGGTGGCTTTACATGTAATCACAAACAATAATTGTGCGTGTACACGCACACACACACACACACACACACACACACACACACACACACACACACACACACACACACGATTAGTACTGTTAGTACATTGATGTACCATCCACAATTAGGATATAAAAGATATTATAAAAAGGAGTCAAATTTCAAACAAGAAGAAGGTTATGTCATGAGAAATATTATACAGATGATGAGGATATCCTACATGAACTTAAACATATTATAAGCCTTTAAATAATGATAAAACATTAATAGTAAACAATATGATAAAAATATTTTACAATAGGAGATAATAAGTGATCATAAAACAAATATGTTTAGATGAAGTAAATAACAGAATAAAAAAAAAATAAAGAACTGATGAGATACCAAGTGTAGATAATATTTTTCCCAAAAAGTAATGAATCACTATTCAAAATAATAATCAAATACATCTTTCATGGAAAAATTGTACAACCCTTATTAATAAGATAAAGAACCAACTGGCTGTGCTACATGCAGACTTATTTCATTGTTTAACATAGTCTATAAAATGTTTATATTAATATATGTTGAAAAATTAACATCTTGTTTGCCAGAAAATTCTAGGCTTCATAAGCCTTATCTTCTTGAACTTGGCACGTACCCTCTCTGGTGTAGTAAGAGTCAAAATAACATACTATAGTTGAGTCTGCATTGAAAGAATTACACAGCATTGTCATCAGCTGTTTTCAGATGTTTGTGTGTTTTATGGAAGGAAAACCATGCCATCCAGTCACCAAACAGAGTCTTTACACATAGTTGGCTAGTTGCATTATTTTACATTATGACATATACAACAAAACTCTGACTGGAAAGATTAGAACTTGTTTCATTAATTCAGCAGCTACTACCACAGTCAGATTAAAAAATGTATCTGCATAATGTATTTATGAAGCTGCTAGATGCACATTCATTCATTCGCTGACCATTACATATAAGGTGCCCAGTGTAGAGTCAGAAGAGAATTTGCTTTTGCTGTCCTGCAGGCATGCATGCACACCATGAAGCCATTTATGTCAAATTAAAATGAACTGTGTCTCATGCAGTCCTATTCAGCTCACTGTTGTAATTCCAGAGGCTCTAATAATAATCCAAACAATTTCAGGACTCTTACAGTAAATAAAGGAAATGTATTCTAACTCGGAGGTTGTGGTACCTCTGACTGTTTTCTTCTACTCCAAGATTTAGAAATATTGGAGATCACATATGTAGTTAATGGTTTATTGAATCACAACCCTCTGACCAGTAAATGTGGACACGCCTTTCACAAAAATGCTCTAAAGGTTTAACGGTATGTTTTGTAATTTACTGTTTAAATGTTGTAGTTAAAGTTTGTTTTTGTAAACTCTGGTACTGTTAGTATCAGTTTTGTTGGTTGTGATAGTGAGCCATTCTGTGTTATGAATTCTGCATGTAGTGATCCCTACCAAGCAAGGGCGCCCGCAGGCAGGTGCAAGGGGGTGCACTTGCACCCCCCTGGAATCTGCTGACTAGTTAATCTTTTCATTTAAAATTACAAAAAAGTTTTTTGGGCATTCTTCTTTAAGAACGCCATTCAAGTACAGACGCATATGCTGACATCATCACGCGGTGCACAGTTTGCGAGCGGGAACTGAAACAGACGGTTTCAGGTTTTGAAATGGGTTTACTTTACCTGCAACTCAGACTTAACAGACGGGACGCTTGTCAGAGTGAGTAAGGTGTGTGTGTGTGTGTGTGTGTGTGTGTGTGTGTTGTCAGAGTGAGTAAGGTGTGTGTGTGTGTGTGTGTGTGTGTGTGTGTGTGTGTGTGTGTGTGTGTGTGTGTGTGTGTGTGTGTGTGCTTATGATATGATCATGGTTTATTTTTACTGAATCTAACTTCTATGAATAATCACAAATCACTGAAATGGGCGTACAGAAAACACAAGTCATTGAAAACTCATTTTGCAGTGTCACATTTATAGAACACTTCATTAGAGCAAATAGAACTTCTTAAAAAGCCCTTTGCCTATGTGGGGGTAGGATTACCACCTGTCCCACTTTGCGAGGGGCAGTCCCTCTTTGGGCAGTTGTGTCCTGCAAAATATTGTGAGAAAATGGCAAATGTCCTGAGATTTTAGGACAAAATTATTTTCTATATTGTATGTAATAGTTGCATAAAACAGTTATTCTGTATCTGAAACACCTAAATGTTATATGAAACAGAATAAGTAACAAAAATGCTACAAGAATAAACTTTTATTCAGGCAAACAACTGACGTTCTGTCCTTTGTACTGGCCGTGGGTATGTTTTGCCCTGCAAAATCTGATGTTTGTAGCACAAATGTCCCACCACCACCATAACAGGTACAAGCATGCAAAATCTGAAGGTAATGCTACTCAATGCTAGAAGTCTAAACCTCAAAATGCACTCTCTCGAGGCAATTCTAAAAATGGAGAACATCGATATCTGTGCAGTAACTGAGACCTGGTTCAAGGCTCCAGAGAGCACCCCTGCAATACCAGGCTACAACTCTTACCACACATTTCAGCCACCAAAGCAGGACCGAAACACTAAAGGTGGAGGAGTGTCAATATTCACCAAGGATAGTCACACCACCAGGCTAGTTGCCCAACACAATGCGTCTGAAATTCTCCAGGTGCAACTAACACTAGGTAAGACTGCAATCCAAATTGTAGCTTGCTACAGATCCCCCACCATACCCCAAGATTCTCACTACACCTTTCTAAACATACTGGAAAATATTAAGATAGAACCAAACACCCTAATACTGGGTGATTTTAACTACCCTGCCATTAACTGGGAAAGCTACTCATGTACCAACACCTTTGCCCAACGGTTCTTGGAATTCATAAATTCCAACGCCCTGGATCAACTAATCCATAGTCCCACCAGGGGCTCCAATATCCTAGACCTGGTCATTACCAACATGGGAAATCGATGCTCCACACCTATGGTCACCCCCTCGTTAGTCACGTCTGACCATAAGCTAATCACCCTTAACATCCACATCCCACCCCCACCCCCCCAGTAAGGAAACCTCCATAAAAAACTTCTCCAAAGCCAACTTTATGCTACTCAAGTCAGAAGTGACAAACTTCATGACACCCATGCAGATGGGAGCTGACAGTTCAACTGCTGAATCCTACACTAAGGCACTGTACAAGCACATCCACTCATGCATAAATCGTGCCATCCCAAATAGAACCAAGATGCTCTCATCCAAAAAAAAGCCAATCTGGTGGTCCCCTGCCATAAACAAACTTTACAACAAAAGGAAGAAACTGTTGCAGAAAAGAGGAAAATCCCAGGATGCAAAAAACTTCCTTACTAGCCTCAGTAAGAAACTGAGATCCCTCATAAAATCCTCCAAAGCTAGTTAAGAAAATAAAATTGCCAAAGATTCCATAGACAACAACAAGGCATTCTATAACTATGTCAAGAATCTAAATGGCAATGCTCAGATCTGCTCTGAGCTAGAACAGAATGGCATTAAATATACTGATCCCAAGGATATTGCCAATATCCTGGCAGATCGATTCAGTGCCAACTTCACCCCCCCTCTCACCCCCTAAATAGCCCATCTCAATACCAGAAGATTGCCAAATTCCGGTAATAATGGCCACACAGGTAAAAAACGCACTCTCCAAAGCTAAGAATACAGCATCCATGGGACCAGATGACATCCCAGGCTGTGTACTACATGAACTACAATATGAACTGGCACCTCACCTAAGTGTCATGTTTAATCATAGCCTCACCTCAGGTTTCGTGCCCACTGAGTGGCGCACAGCTACAGTTATCCCACTCCACAAGGGGGGATCCACCTTGGATCCCGGAAACTACCGTCCCATCAGTCTGACAAGCCTTATCTGCAAGGCCATGGAGCATATTATCATGGAACTTATAAACAAAGACATTGGCAACCTTCAAACACTGGACCCCACCCAGTTTGGGTTCGTGAAGGGCCGATCTTGTCTCCTGAACTTAATTGACTTTTTCGAATCAGTCTCCAGAGCCATGGACAAGGGTAAGGTGGTCCACGCAGCCTATCTAGACCTTGCCAAGGTCTTTGACACCATCCCCCACTCTGTAATCATAGATAAACTTACTAAGCTGAGCATTAATCCCTACGTCACCCAATGGGTTGCTAACTGGCTTACTGATAGAACCCACACTGTAAAAGTAGCCGACTCCAAATCCAGCTCCAGACAAGTGACAAGTGGAGTACCTCAGGGTTCAGTCCTTGGACCGCTCTTGTTTGGCATCTACTTCTCTGAAGTACAGGCCAAAACTAAGGGACTCTGGATGACAAAGTTTGCAGATGACTGCAAACTGGGAGCCATTATTGAATCCCCAAATGATGTGGATACTCTACAAAAGGGCCTTACAGAAACAGATGCTTGGTGCCAGAGCCATGGGCTCAAGCTCAATGCCAAGAAATGTATAGTTATCCCCTTTGGGAAAAAAACATGTATCCGTGAATTACCATATAGGTGGCAGTACACTAAACACTGAAAGTTTGATAAGAGACTTAGGGACACAGGTGGACAGTGGTCTCACCTTCGATAACCACATCGCCACAACAGTCAGGAAATCCTTCTATGTGGTACACCTCATCACTAAGGGCTTTTCATCCAGAAAAAAAGGAGGTCATTGTCCCACTGCACTCATCCCTCATTGGACCCATTATAGAATACAATGCCCCATTTGGTATGTACCTCTCAAGACATCTGCAACAACTGGAAAGGCCACAGAAATACCTCACTAAAAGAATCACAGGCCTAAAGCAGATGCCCTACGCTGACCGCCTTAAAAAACTCCAACTATACTCTGTCGCATATCGTCTACTCAGAGGCGATCTTTGCTTAACATACAAGGCCATGTCAAACCCAGAGCTGTTGGACATGCTACACTTAAAGAAATCCCAATCCCTCAGAACCACACGCTTTAGGGATCTAAACCTTGTCATCACAATAAACCAAACATGCTGGAGGGATAGGTTCCTGACCCAGAGACTCCCCAGACTCTGGAATAGATTGCCCATACATGTCAAGCAGAGTGCCTCTTTGTTCCTTTTCAAAAGGAACCTTGATGATTGGATGGGAGAAAGGAAATTCACCCCGGGGATCACGTCAGTCGCCCTGCTAGACAGGGGTCCAGGGAAGTAAATGGTGTGGGAAGAAATAGCCAGGGAATTGTTATGGCTAGGCTTGTATAGGCCCTAGGGCTGATAGCCTAGTACCAACCTATGAACCTATGAACTTTGGCCATTTGGAAAGGTGGCAACCCTATGTGGGGGGGGGGTTGTTGTTGCAGTTCTCTCTTTACTTAAATATACCAACTCTATGGTTGTGTAACCATTGATACAAGAGAAAAAATACCCACAGTGAATCATGAAATGCAAACTGCACTGAAAGTGAATGTTTATAAACTTCTGCAATTTCCTAAGAATTGTGACTCAATGAAATGCAGTTTCAGAGAAATGAGTTTTTATTGAATTTTTATCAGTGATTTATGATTCAAAAAAATGAGATTCAGTGAAATGTATTCCTGACTTAAATACACACACACACTCTGGCATATACATGCTGCCATTTTCTGACATGTACATTGTTAAACTTTCTTTGTTCTGCAACACATTGATGTTCATTACAGTGAGGCATGTAGCTGATCAACCATGTGCAGCTCATTTTGGTGTCAGCAGTATAAGTCAATGTTTGTGTTGCAGTCAGTTATACTGCTAGTGGTTTACAGCATGTTATATGTTCTGTGCAGTACTGTACACACAGGGTTGAGGGAATTTGCTTTTTTTTCCAAACGATGTGCAATAACAGAATATTTAAACTAGTTGGGTGTGGTCAAAAGGTTGCAGGAGGCTTGCCTACCTTTTGTTTTTTGTTTTTTTTTGTCTGTGTATCATTAAGATGTATGTAGTAGCAGAATATATGGCATTTCCAATCGAAAGCTTTCTTAAGAAATTATTAAAACAGACTACACTTATTGCTTTTGGGACTTACTTTTGTTTTTTGTCTGGATAAAAGAGAATATTGTCCAGGTCGTTTATATCTATGGCGAGGAAATTGAGATTCTCTCTTCTTTCTGTGAATCTGAATTTTAAGCATAGATTATTAAAAAAGAATTAATTGGTAAAAAAAATAAAAATGCCAATTATTACTATATTTTCATGTGTGACATTCAGTAAAAGAACTTATAATTTGTAAGTTCAGAATTTAGCATAAAGTACTTTTTCTTGTTAATAGCTTAACTTTCCCTCATACTTGTTCAGTTCCTCAGAAAATCTGTGGTTTCTGTATTTTTGTGTCCTTGCAAAGCCAGTAGTGCATTGATGCAGCAGTATCATTGTTGCCTGACAGCTACATGTTCTCTGGTTTGATTCTTGGCTGGGGTGCCTTACCTTCTGTGTGGAGTCTGTATGCCCTCCCTGTTTTTGTTTCCTCCCATCTTACAAAGACGTGTCTGTCTGGAGTGTTTCTCCCTGGGCCTCCGCTAAAAATTAGCTTTTGTTCCAAGTCAGACTTTCCTGGTTAACAAATGTTAAAAATGACACGTATTTAAATATCGGACTTCATATTCTTCAGAAAGTGCATGGTAACACAAAAGCTTTTATTCTAGCAATTTTCTAAGTGTATAAGATGAATATTTGAAATTTGTCCCTATTTCTGGGACTGTATTCCCCCATTATTGGCTTCATCCAGGTTTTGTGCTAAGGTTGAGAGCTATGGTAAGAACTGAATATGTTTGGGGGCTATATCCCCCCATTACTGGCTTTGTCCGGGTGTTTTTTGCTAAGAGGTTGAGAGCTATGGTGAGGACTGAATTCACTGAATGTTTGGGGGCTATATTCACCCATTATTGGCTTTATTCAGGTGTTTTGTGCTAAGAGGTTGACAGCTGTGCTATGGTGAGAACTGAATTCATTAAATGGTAGTCATTTAAGTTTCCGTCTTCCTCTTTCACAAAACAGCTGATTTGGCATAGTGGTATGTTGCTCTGACAGTTTTGCATAGGGTCCCCTGGGTTCAAGATGTGGCAGTGAAATGTATGGTGGTAACGCAGCATTTTATTCTAGCAACTTTCCAACATTATACAAGCAATGTTTAAAATGTATCCCTGGTTTTTGGCCTTTTCTCTCCCCCCAATAAATTTTGGCTTTTTCCAGATTTCTTGTGCTGCAAAGTTCAGAGATACAGCTGAGTGTCGAGTAGATTTTACATGGAGCTGAGAGCTGCATTTGAACACAAGTTTAGTGCTGCTTATGCTTGGTCTGCTTGCATTGTTAATAGTACAACAGGTAGTGTACTTGCTTTTGATGCTGAAGGCTGTGGGTTCTACTCCCACAGTAGGTAGATGATTGCTGATACTGTACTGTGTTGTAAAGGGAGTGGATGCTGCAGTCCTTTTTGGCGAAGATACCTAGTAACTATGAACCTGTTATCAGTTTGCTATCCATTCCCTATTGCGGTATTACTAGCTTATCATTTTTTTTAATGCATGCAACATAGGCAATTTATTCTTCAAGGGCAACAGGCACTTTATTGTAGATGAAACAATGACATATAAAGTTGTTTGCTAGCAGCAACCTTTTTATTAGTTACAGATTTCTTTAATGTGGATTTTACTACTTCAGAGATTGTGCATATTTACTGACACTGGTGGACTATAAAAGGTTGAGTAGACTTTTTATAATGGAAATGTTCTGAATTGGGCAGTTTTGTCATTGATGTATGCATTTTGTTTCATTGTTTGCTGGAAAAATGTTCAAAACCATAAACTTAAAATGCCCTCTAACAACTGTACTGTATTGTACAAGGAATATAATGTAATACAGTCAGGAAAGTGTATCAAAGGGCATTGGTATGTTTTATGTTCAAGGGGCCTATGATTTTGAAAACAGCCCAGAGTTAATCTTTATCTACCACTGGCAAAATGCATTTTCTTTGACTGTGGGTTTCAATGCTGTTTCAATGCATGTGAGTCTCAAGGGCAGAGAAGTTTTAGATGCTAAGTCTATTTTCATTGTGAGACTGCATTGCTTTGTTTAACAGATATCTATTAGGGTTTGTGCTGTAAAATGCAAAATAAAGCTTTCAAATGAAATCTAAATCATCGCAGAAGTAAAGCAGTATGCAGATTACAGTGTTTATGGTAAATGGGGCAAAATAACCAAGGAATGGGACATTGGAATGGCTGCAGGGGGAGGATCCATTCGACCATGATTTTGTGAGGGGGGGAAGGGTAGCAAACTCAGACAGCCCCGGTTGAACTATACCTCTCAGTTCACTATATTTTGCAGAATGAATAGATATTTGCTTCTTATTTTTGGTTTGTTCCTCATAAAATTTGTGGTTTTCTAGCAAATCATTTAGGAATGAAGTCACTAAATGACAGACATTGAGTTTCAGATGTCATAACCTTCAGAAAAATGCATACTAATGCAAGACCTGTTATTCTATCAACTGTCTTAAGTTTATACAAGAGCAATTTTCAGTAGTGTTTGTATGTTTCCCCAAATATATTTGGCCTTGTTCAGATTTCCTGCATTAAGAGGTTGAGAGGTATGTGCAAATCGCTTTGTAGAATTTGGAATATCCAAATCTCTCTATGCCCCCAATTTTGGCTCAAAATGTTGCTCTCCCCTAATAATCCCTCCTCAAAATGGCAATTTTGGAAGAAAACGTGGGAGGGTTTACAATTATATATAACTGTAATGATCAGAGTTATTACTTTTATTTTGTTAGCTGCTCAAGTTAACAGTGTTAATATTAAAAAGGTGTCCCTTTTTTGACAGGTTCCCAGCTGTATTGTGTGGCAACTTTATATTTTTGCATCACATTTCTGGTCTGTTTTTCATAAAATTGTGGTTTTCTGGCAAATTAGTGGCAAGTCATTAAAGATTGGAGTTAGAAAATAATGGCAGACATTTGAGTTTCAGATTTCATACCCTTTAGAAAATCTGTACTAATGCAAGACCTACTACTGTTCTATTATCTAAGTTAATAAGAGCAATATTTAAAAATTGTCCTTATTTTTGGGCCTGTGTCCCACTTCTAGTTCTATGTATGGCTTTGTCCAGATTTCTTGCTCTGAAGTTGAAAGGTATGAGTGTCAGAGCCATCACTGTCAGCCAGAGACATTTCAAATTGTGACATACTTGTTGCACCCCACTCCCCATTGTAGTGGCTCTGGATGTGTCCAATGAAGGCAAGGAGCAGTTATGCAGTGTAAGTGTGCAGAGTATTCCCCCATCCAAGGTAGACCACAAGTATGACCATGGCTTTTCATATGTCCTTGATTTTGCAGAATGTTCTGGTTTTCTGTCATATTTTTATACTGTTGATTTATGCTTCTTATTATTCAGGAAATGCATGCTGTCACAGTGCCCTGTTGCTCTGTTTAAGTAGCAATGATTTAATGACCATCAGGTAAGCTTGTCGGAGATTGTAAGATGCAAGTAAGCTTTAATAAGCATACTGTTAAAGAATTACCAGCATTGAAAGTCTTTCCGTTGTTGCCATGCCAAGAATATTTACATAACTAGGTAATGTATAAGCTTTGGGTATTGAAATGCATATGACAGTATTTGTAATAAAAGGACAGGATTACAGTATTTTCAGAAGCTCATTACATTTGTTGGAGACTTGCAGTCATCTTTTGTTGGAGACTTGCAGTCATCTTTGCAGGCTTACCCGTAAACTAAACAGAATGCCAATCTATCATGTGCGGTCCATAACTTGTGCAGGAATCCTTTAAGCAATTTATCTTGAGCTTGTTTCTTGCTTGCTGTTCATTTTTTACTTTGATCATGTCTTCTCCATGAACCAAGTAGATAGTTATGTCAGGAAGTAGGTCTTTTTTGGATAAGAAACAAATATTGTCTGTATAAGAAGGAGGTAGCATACCCCTCAGCTGTCCAGGTTTTTGCAGAATGTCCAGATTTTTTGCCCCATATTCTTCCTAAAAAGGATTGAAGTTGCTAAATAATGACAATGACAAGACATTTGAGTTTTAGATGTCATATCCTATAGAAAAATGCATACTAACATCATCATCATCTTCTTTCGGTTGCCACAGCGGATCATCTGTTTCCATTTCTTCCTGTCCTCTGCATCTTGCTCTGTCACACCAACCACCTGCGTGTCCTCTCTCACCACATCCATAAACCTTATCTTAGGCCTTCCTCTTTTCCTGTTACCTGGCAGCTTCATCCTTAACATCTTTTTCCAATATACTCTGCATCCCTCCTCAGCACATGTCCAAACCAACGTAATCTTGCCTCTCTGGCTTTGTCTCCAAACCTTCCAACCTGGGCTGACCATCTAATATACTTATTCCTAATCCTGTTCACCCTCGTCACACCCAGTGCAAATCTTAACATCTTTAACTCTGCCACATCCAGCTCAAACTCCTGCCTTTTTGTCAGTGCCACTGGCTCCAACCCATATAACATAGCTGGTCTCACTACCCTCTTGTAGACCTTCCTGTTCACTCTTACTGGTACTCGTCTGTCACAAATCACTCCTGACACTCTTCTCCACCCACTTCATCCTACCTGTACTCTCTTTTTCACCTCTCTTCCACACTCACCGTTATTCTAAACTATTGATCCAAAGTATTTAAACTCATCCACCTTCGTAACCTCTACTCCTTGCATCCTCACCATTCCTCTATCCTCCCTCTCATTCACACACATATATTCTGTCTTAGTCCTGCTGACCTTCATTCCTCTTCTGTCTAGAGCATATCTCCCTCTCTCCAGGGTCTCCTCCACCTGTTCCCTACTCTCACTACAGATCACAATGTCCTCTGTAAACATCATAGTCCACGGGGACTCGTGTCTGAGCTCATCTGTCAACCTGTCCATCACCATTGCAAATAAGAAAGGGCTCCAAGCTGATCCTTGATGTAACCCCACCTCCACCTTAAACGCATCTGTCACTCCCACCGCAGACCTCACCGCTGTCACACTACCCTCGTACATATCCTGTACCACTCTTACATACTTCTCTGACACTCATGACTTCCTCATACAATACCACAACTCCTATCTAGGCACCCTGTCATATGCTTTCTCTAAGTCTACAAAAACACAATGCAACTCCTTCTGACCTTCTCTGTACTTCTCCATCAACACTCTCAGAGCAAACATTGCATCTGTAGTGCTTTTTCCCAGCATGAAACCATACTGCTGATCACTAATCATGTCCCTTCTTAACCTAGCTTCCACTACTCTTTCCCATAACTTCATGCTGTAACTGATCAATTTAATCCCTCTGTAGTTACTACAGATCTGCAGATCACCCTTACTCTTAAAAATCGGTACCAAAACACTTTCTCCATTCCTCAGGCATCCTCTCACTTTCCAAGATTTCATTAAACAATCTAGTTAAAAACTCCACTGCCATTTCACATAAACACCTCCATGCATCCACAGGTATATCATCTGGACCAACAGCCTTTCCATTCTTCATCCTCTATATAGCTATCCTTACTTCCTCCTTGCTAATCCATTGTACTTCATGATTCACTATCCACACATCATCCAACCTTCTCTCCCTCTCATTCTCTTCATTCATCAACCCCTCAAAGTACTCTTTCCATCTCCTCAACACACTCTCCTCACTTGTAAGTATGTTTCCCTCATTATCCTTTATCACCCTTACCTGCTGCACATCTTTCCTAGCTCGGTCCCTCTGCCTAGGCAATTGGTAAAGGTCCTTTTCTCCCTCTTTAGTGTCCACCCTTTCATACAACTCTTCATACGCCTTATCCTTAGCCTTCGCCACATCTCTCTTTGCCATGCACCTCATCTTGTTATACTCCTGTCTACTTTCTTCATCTGTCTGACAATCCGACTTCTTCTTTGCAAACCTCTTTCCCTGTATACTCTCCTGTACTTCCTCATTCCACCACCATGTCTCCTTATCATCCTTCCTCTGTCCAGATGTCATACCAATCACCTTTCTAGCCATCTTCCTTACTAACTCTGCTGTAGTTACCCAGCTATTTGGTAACTCTTCACTGCCATCCAGTGCCTGTCTTAACTCAGCCCTGAACTCCACCTCACAATTACCCTTTTTCAATTTCCACCATTTGATCATTGGTGCTGCCCTCACACTCCTCCTCTTCTTCCTTGTCATCCTACAAACCACCATTCTATGCTGCTTAACTACATTTTCCCCGGTCACCACTTTACAGTCTCCAATCTCCTTCAAACTGGCCCTCTTACATAAGATATAATCCACCTGTGTGCATCTTCCTCCACTCTTGTATGTCACCCTATGCTCCTCTCTCTTGTTAAAATACGTATTCACCACAGCTATGTCCATCCTTTTTGCAAAATCCACTACCATCTGACCTTCTACATTCCTTTGTTTAACACCATACCTACCCATCACTTCGTCATCCACTCCTCTGTTCCCTTCACCAACATGCCCATTAAAATCTGCTCCAATCACCACTCTCTCACCCTTGGGTACAGTCATCACCACTTCATCCAACTCGCTCCAAAATTTTTCTTTCTCATCCATCGCACACCCAACTTGTGGAGCATATGCACTAACAACATTCATCATTACACTATCAATTTCCAGCTTCATAAATATCACTCTATCCGACACTCTTTTCAACTCCAAAACACTCTTAGCATACTGTTCCTTCAGGATAACTCCTACGCCATTTCTTCTCCCATCCACACCATGATAAAACAATATGAACCCACCTCCGATACATCTAGCCTTACTCCCCTTCCATCTGGTCTCTTGCACACACAATATACCAACCTTCCTTCTGTCCTTCATATAAAATGCATACTAACATAAATCCTGTTATTCTAGCAATGTTCTAAGTTCATGAGAGCAATATTTATAATCTGTCCCTATTTATGTTGGGCTTTGTCCAGATTTCTTGCAGAGGTTGAGATGTGTGACAGAAAGTGAATTGCCCTATTTAGGGTTAGCAGGTGGAATTTATTTTCAAGTGTATTTTCAAGGAATTGGGAGCTTCAAGGGAATTGAAGTTTACTGCTGCTCATGCTAAGTCTGCTTAAAATGTTCAACTGCTTTGTTTAGCAAATGGTATCATTATTGTGGTATAGAATTTTAAAGCAGTGTTAGTAGTACAGCAGGTAGCTTACTTGCATCTTGATGCAGAGGGATATAGGTTCTACTCCCACAGCATGTAGATTTGTATTTTAAGGGGGTGGAGTGCTGCAGTCCTGGCTATGCCCTCCTTTGGATGAGATGCCTAATAACTATGAACTTGTTTTTCAGCTTACCACCCATTCTGCATTGCAAATATACCAGCTTACCATTTTTAATGTAACATAGGCAATGTATTCTTCAACGGCAGCAGGCACTGAATTTGTTGATGAAATGCTGAAATATAAAGTTGTCTTCTAGCAACAACCTCTTCATTAGTTTCAGATCTCTATAATGTGGAATTATTCAGATGACTTTTACTTCTGCAGAGATTGTGCATACTAACTGACATTGATGGATTGTAATGACAAAAGTTTAAGTGGCCTTTTATGGTTGAAATGTTTTGAATTGGGCAGTTTTATTATTAGCTCATATGTTTTGTTTCATTGCTTGCTGGAAAAACATTCAAAACTATAAATTTAAAACAGTCTAACAAGTGGTGCTGTATTACAGAAGGGATATAATTAAATTATTTTATATTAGAATCAATACAATCTGTACATATTATAATCGTGCATAATCATATGTATAAATATGTACACTTCTTATGCATGGCTACTCTTGCTTATCACAGTAACAGGAAGGATACTGTAATGGCTGTGTCATGAAAAAAGGTCTAAAGCTTTTAGTTGCGCATATAATGAAGTTGTTCACATCGGTGATAATGCAGACCCAGTTTCATATAACTAAGGGTCAACCACACAAAATCAGAAAACACCCAGAATTTCCCTTGCCCACTCAGTAAAACTAATCTTGAAAAAATAATTAATAATGTGCATATATTAGGGCTACTGGAATTATCTATAAAAAGATGAAGTGATTTGCAACTATGTCAATGTTGGGATTATGAAGAAATGCTTGATTAAGTATTAATTAAAAGATATACATAATTTAGTGAATGCACACAGTTTAAGTTAAATACGGCTATAACATGTCAATGTTGTGCATTCAGAGCACAGAATGCCAGTTTTTATTTAAACAGCAACTTGTGTTACTGAGAGCTAATCTTGGAAGGCAAAGAACACTAGTGTTATAAACTAATCTGTTTAAATCTGTATAATCTGAACAGGCTCATGGGACTCAGTTTAGTGTCCTACATGAAAAATACTGAGCTAATGAACACTATTCCCCAGTAGTTATTTCTAAGTCACTTACAAATAAATAAATAAAACAAGGGAAGTATTTTGAGGTAAAACAAATATCTTGTCTTTATGGGAGGTAAAAAGTAAAACTCTGTTAGTACCCAAGTAAATAAAAATGATTATTGGCAATGAATGAGAAATTATTCCAATATAGAGAACTGAACAGCCGAGCCTTCTTGATCAGAATTCAAAAGGGCTGCCAGCTGAAAGTTCCCTTGAGTTAGTTGCAGTGTACATGGGGTATGTAAAAAAAATTATCATGGATTCCTAATTAAATCTAGATACCTGTAATCATTGTAGAAGTAAAGCATAAGGCAGTATGCACACTGAGAATTTTGAACAGTGTTTATAGTTTCATAGTTTAGTACTAGGCTATCTGCCCTGGGGCATTTGTAAGCCTAGCCATAGTGATGTGGCTTTCGCCACCCCATGAAATGGTACAAAAATGCACAGAATAGATTTAGAATACTGTGCCTCTGTCTAGTAGTGACACAGTGAAGGTCCCCTTATATAATAGAATTAGTTTACTGTGCCCCTGTCTAGTAGTGACACAGATGTGACTCCTGGGGTAAACTTACGGTCTCCCATCCACTCATCAAGATTTTTCTTGAAGAGAGTTAGTGAGGGGCTCTGCCTAACATGAACTGGGATCTTGTTCCAGAGCATGGGAAGCCTCTGGGTTATGAATCTATCCCTCCAGCATGTCCTATTCATACTTGTGCCGAGGTTTAAGTCTTTAGCTCTCGTGGTTCTGATGGATTTGAATTTTTTGAGGTGGAGCATGTCCATCAGTTCCTGATTGGACATACGTCAGGCACAGATCACCTCTGAGCAGGCGGTATGCTACTGAATAGAGCTGGAGTTTCTTTAGTCTGGCAGAATAAGACATATGTTGGAGACCCTGTGGTCTCTCCAGCTGTTGCAAATGCCGGGTGAGGTACATACCAAATGGGGCATTGTACTCAATCATGGGTCTGATGAGGGAGGAGTATAGGGGTACAATGACATCCTTGGATCTGGATGTGAATCCCTTCATGATAAGGTGTGCAAGGTAGAATGTCTTTCTAACCACTTTGGCAACGTGGGTGTCAAATGAGAGGTCGGTGTCAACTTGGGTCCTAGGTCTCTGATTACTTTTTCCGTACTCAGTGGGTTGCTGTGTATGTGATAATTTGTGGGTACTTTGTTTTTCCCAAAGGGGATGACTATACATTTTTTGGCATTTAGTTTAAGGCCATGACTCCGGCACCAGTTGTCCGTTTCTGTGAGGCACTTTTTGTAGGGTGTATGTGTCCGCTGGTGTATCGACTATGGCGCCTAGCTTGCAGTCATCTGCGAACTTTGTCAGCCACAACCCTCCCATGTTTGCTTTAACATCTGAGAAATAAATGCCGAACAAGAGGGGTCCCAGGACAGATCCCTGTGGGACACCACTTGTGACTGGCTTTGAGTCTGACATTGCTCCAGCGATTTTAACTTTATGGGTTCTGTCCTTTAGCCAGTTTGCAACCCATCTAGTGACATAAGGGTTTACATTTAAGCTGTTGAGCTTATCTATGATGCCTGAGTGGGGTATTGTGTCGAAGGCCTTAGTCAAGTCCAGGTAGGCTGTATGGACTGCTTTGCCCTCATCAATGGCTCTTGTGACTGTTTCGAAAAAGTCAACCAGGTTCAAAAGGCAGGATCTGCCCTTTACAAAGCCGAACTGGGTGGGATCAAGTGTCTGTAGGTCCCCAATGTCTCTGTTTATGAGTTCCATAATGATTCTTTCCATAGCTTTGCAGACCAGGTTGGTTAAGCTTATGGGGCGGTAGTTCCCAGGGTCTGTAGAGGTACCCCCTTTGTGGAGTGGGACCACTGTTGCTGTACGCCAGTGTTCAGGTACATATCCTTCAGTAAGGCTAAGGTTAAATAGCATTTTTATGTGCGGGTTTAGCTCCTCTTGGAGTTCACGTAGCACGCAACCCGGGATACCGTCAGGTCCCATTGATGCTGTGTTTTTAGCTTTGCTGAGGGCGGCTCTCACCTGGACATCTGAGATGACAGGGAGATTACATTCAGCTGGGATAAGTATTTCTTCTTTTGGGGGTGAGGGAGGGGAGAAATTTGCACTGAACCTGTCAGCCAGAATGTTGGCAATATCTGTGGGTTCAGTGTATTTTTTGTTGTTGTGAACTAAATCTGAGCATATCTGAGGGTTTCCGCCCAGGTTTCTAACATAGCTGAAGAAGGCTTTGTGGTTATCTTTAGTGTCCTTAGCGATTTTTCTCTCAAATTTGGCCTTGGATGTTTTTATGAGAGAAAGTAGTTTTTTGCTAGTGTTGATCAGAGATGTCTTCCCTTTATGGGATTTTGCTCTGTCGTGCAGTAGCTTCCTTCTTTTGTTATACAATTTGGTAATGGCTGAGGTCCACCAGACAGGATGCTTGCCTTTGGTGGAGAGGGACATGGATTTATTTGGGATTGCATGATCCATGCATTCTTGGAGATGTCCATAGAAAGCATTTGTGAAGGATTCAGCATTGTGGGATGTGATATCCACTGGCCCAGTGGGCTTAAAGGGTACCATCTCAGTCTTAAGAAGAGTGAAGTCTGCTTTTGAGAAGTTTTTCACTGTGGTCTTTTGTGCTGGAGGTGGAGGTGGGATATGTATATCCAGGGTGATTAGTTTGTGGTCAGATCTCACTAGTGAGGGGTATACCTCCGGTGTGGAGCATTTTGTCCCCATGTTTGTGATGATCAGGTCTAGTATATTATCTCCCCTAATGGGAGAGGTGACTAGTTGTTCCAGTGCATTTGAATTTATGAATTCCAGGAACCTTTGGGCTAGGGTGTTAGGGCTAGAATAATGTACCCAATCTATGTTAGGGTAGTTGAAGTCTCCCAGTATGATGGTATTTTGTGATACATTCATATCCTCCAATGTCTTCAGGAAGGCTGAGTGAGGTTCCTGAGATTGGAAGGGTGGTCTGTAACATGCTAACAGTTGTATAGCAGTTTTGCCTATGGTTAGTTGCACCTGTATGGTCTCTGATGCTTCATGTGTTGCTACTAACCTGGAGGTGTGGGTGTCCTTGATGAATATGGACACTCCCCCTCCCTTTGTGGTTCGGCCCGAGTTTTGGGGCCGAAAAGCATGATACGAGGTATAGCCTGGTAGTGCTGGGGTGCTCTCAGGAGCCTTGAACCAGGTTTCAGTTACTGCACAGACGTCGATGTTCTCCATACTGAGGAGTGCATTGAGTGCCTGCATCTTGAGATTTAGACTTCTGGCGTTGAGCAGCATCACCCTTAGTTTTTTTCCATTTTTGTTTTCTATGGAGGTGGGTTTGTCTTTTGAGCCTTGCCTAAAAAAGGCACTTTGGGGGTGGCAAGAGCCTTAGCCAATATCCGGAAGCCCAGTGGTGACAGGTGCAAGCCGTCCCTTGCGAAGCAGCGTGGCTTGTCCAACATGTCATCCCAGGCAGGCAGACATTGGATCCCCTTAGAATGACATCAGTACTTGAGCCAGTTATTAAAGCTGATCATCTTGTCTTTGTATTGTGGCATCATTCTTGGTGAGGGCAAGATGCTGCTCAGGGTCAGGGTCATACCAGCCTGGGCTACATAATCAGAGAGCTCCTTTATGTCTCTTTTCATGTAGTCCAGGGAGGTACTGGAGAGAAATAGCCAAGTAATGGGACCCTGTAATGGCTGTGTGGGGGTGGGGCTCCGTGGGTGGAGGGGGTGGGGCTCCATGAGTGGAGGGGGTGGGACTCCGTGAGCGGGACTCTGGGTTTGCACCCCCTAGCAAAAAATCCTGCGGGCTCCCTTGCTACCAAGACTTAAGATGTTTTTGTGATTATATTCATCATAGCTCTAGAGATTCTGTAGTGGAATTATTGCTGCAGGGCAGACTCCCACTCTCCATCCCCTAGTCCTGCATATGTTGTATGTCAAGTGATTTTGTATATCAATGTGCTGTACCAGGAACAGACTTTATGGTTAATAGTTATATTTCAGTCCTTGTTTCTGACCTACACTATTGTACCACAAATCTGTATAAATACATACCAGCCAAGAAATATGTTGATCTGCAACTGTACTGCATTTTGAACCTTAACAAAAAGTGTATATCCTGCAGGTCTTCTGCTAATACATTTACCTAGTTTGCACTTAACTTATCCAGGCTGCAGTAACTGTGCTATGCAGTTAGTCTTCTGTCCTCACCAAATCTCAATCTACTTGTGGGGCGGAGACATGTTCTTAGGGAAACGGTCGAATATATCAAATACATTTTTGCATTTTAATGTTTTAGTGTACTAAAAGTAGACTCTTCAACAGTATATTTTTATAGTATATTGATGCATATGTTTTTTTTCCTTCTAAGCTGCAGAAAACGCAGGCAGTTTTTTAGCTTTTTGTTTCAAGAACAACTTTTGTCCCAGAGGGAAAAGTAATATGTTTTACCATGTCCATGGCTCAGTATTAGGCCTGCTTATCTTTGTTGCCAATACAGCTTAACTGGTAATGAATAAGGGTGTGCTGATTGCGGATGATATTGTATTGTGGTTAGTGAAACATAAGGGTGGACAGATACTACCCACATGTGGAAGCTGAAGAAGTGGTTTATAAAATGGAAATGAGTTTATTGTAAAGAAAAACAAGATGGTATCCTTATGGAGTTTATACTGTAAACCTGTGACTTTTCACTGGTATTCAAGGATAAGGAAGGGGAACAAATAGGAAGGAAACAGCTGTTATTTCACAGTGACATAATACCTATGCCATGGTAACATGTCAAAAACTGCTGTGCTACATAAACAGGAAAACCTGTCAACACTCAGGAATCTGATGCATGAGTCTAGTTTAAAACCTTTGAAAACAGTATAATTAGACAAAATGTTGTTTTTCAAAGAAATAATATACAGCTGATAAAACGTCTTGGCTACTGGTTTGTTGTGCTTCATTTTCATTCATTCCTGTACCATGATTCATGGCTCTGAATTGTTTGAAATTATTATTCCATTGCATTATTCATCGAGATAAGATATAGAATTTTGATTGATTTGTTTTGCTATCAAGACTTATGCAAGCCCATTTGTAAAACATTCAGATGTTATTCAAGTTGTACATCAGATAGTGATGTCCTCTGAAGTCGTGGTTTGATATTTTGAATATTGCCACCTTTTTTATGAGGTGACAAAACAGATTATATATCACTGGTTTAAATATCTGCAAACTATTACAAGGCATGTTGCTTGGCTATAAGAATGTGCCAGAAATCATATTTCTTTATGATTAAGACTGTCACACTGAGGTTTCAGAAATGATGCAGTTCCATGCTGACTTTGCTGGAAAAGCAGCTGACATACCCAACACACTAGTAATAGGTGACTCTATAGTCAGGCACACTGACGTCCCACTCACTAGGCTAAACAAGGGGAAGGTTACTGTTAGCTGCCTGTCGGGTGCCAGGATCTGCCACATAACACAAGCACTCAGGTCACTCCAGAACAAGTACAAATATGACTCTGTCATTGTCCATGTTGGTGTGAATGACCTGAGCCATACCTCCCTGGACTACATGAAAAGAGACATGGAGGAGCTCTCTGATCACGTAGCCCAGGCTGGTATGACCCTGACCCTGAGTAGCATCCTGCCCTCACCAAAAATGTTACCATGGTATAGATAAAAAATTATCAATATCAACAATTAGCTAAGCTTCTGGTGTCATTCAAAGGGGATCCAGTGTCTGTCAGCCTGGGATGACATGTTCGACAGGCCACGCTGCTTCGCTAGAGACGGCTTGCACCTGTCACCCTTAGGCTTTCGAATACTGGCCAAGGCTCTTGCCACCCCCATAGTGCCTTTTTTTAGGCAAGGCCGAAAAGACAAACCCACCACCATAAATTGCATAAGTAACAAAAAACTGGGGGTAATGCTACTCAGTGCCAGAAGTCTAAACCTCAAAATGCATGTACTCGAGGCACTCCTCAGTATGGAGAAAATCGATATATGTGCAGTAACAGAAACCTGGTTTAAGGCTCCAGAGTGCACTACCAGGCTACAACTCATACCATACATTTCGGCCACAAAACCCAGACCAAAATGCAAAAGGCGGGGGAGTATCCATATTCATCAAGGATACCCACACCTCCAGGTTAGTGGCACAGCACGATGCTTCAGAGATCATCCACGTGCAACTAACAATGGGCAAAACTGCTATTCAAATTATAGCTTGTTACAAATCACCTACCATGTCCCATGACCCCCACTCCGCATTTCGGGAAACACTGGGAAAAATAAAGGTCCTACCAAACACACTGATATTGGGTGATTTCAATTACCCAAACATTAACTGGAAGAACTACTCAAGTACAAACTCCCTTGCCCAACATTTCCTAGAATTTATAAACTCAAATGCCCTGGATGAACTGGTCAACACCCCCACCAGAGGTGACAACATATTGGACGTGGTCATCACCAACATGGGCGACCGGTGTTCCACACTGGATGTCAACCCCTCATTGGTTAGATCTGACCATAAACTAATCACTCTGGATATCCACATTCCACCACCATCCCCAGTCAAAGAAACCACCATGAAAAACTTTTCAAAAGAAAACTTCATGTTACTTCAGACCAAGATGGGAAGTTTCAAAGCCCCCATGCTAAAGGATAATGCTGTCCAAGCTGCAAAATCCTTTACTAATGCACTCTACGGGCACCTACAAGAATGCATGGATCATGCTATCCCAAGCAAAACCAAGACTCACTCCTCCAAGAAAAGGAAACCAGTCTGGTGGACCCCTGCTATAAACAAGCTATACAATAGAAGGAGGAAACTAGTACAGAAAAGAGTAAAATCCCAAGAAGGGAAGACATCCCTGATCAGTATCAGCAAGAAACTACATTCTCCCATAAAGTCATCCAAGGCTTGCTTCGAAAGAAAAATTGCCATGGACTCCAAAGATAACCACAAGGCATTATTTAGCTATGTCAAAAATCTAAGTGGCATTTCTCAGATCTGCTTGGAGTTAGTGCAGAATGGCACAAAATACACTGAACCGATATAGTCAACATCCTCGTAGGCAGGTTCAGTGCAAACTTCACCCCCTTCTCGCCCCCTAAAGGGCCCATAACTATACCAGAAGAATGTAGTGCCCATGAAATCACAGGCACTCAGTTTAAAACAGCCCTCTCCAAAGCCAAAAACACAGCATCAATGTGACCAGACGGTGTCACAGGCTGTGTCATACATGAGCTCAAAGATTAACTAACCCCTTACCTAAACACACTGTTTAAACTCAGCCTCTCCACAGGCTATGAGCCCACAGAGTGGTGCACAGCAACAGTTATTCCGCTTCACAAAGGTGGAGCCACAATGGACCCCAGGAACTATTGCCATATAAGCCTGACTAGCTTGGTCTGCAAAGCTATGGAGCGCATCATCATCATGGATCTCAGGATCTCATTAACAGAGACATTGGGAACCTCCAAACACTAGACCCTAGCCAGTTCGGCTTTGTTAAGGGCAGATCCTGCCTCCTAAACCTGGTGGACTTCTTTGAGACAGTTACCAAGTCTATAGATGAGGGGAAAGTTGATACACACAGCCTACCTAGACCTCACAAAGGCCTTCAACACCATTCCCCACTCAGGTATTATAGACAAGCTCACCAGCCTGAACATAAACCCCTATGTCAAGAGATGGGTTGCCAACTGGCTCATGGACAGAACCCACATGATAAGAGTTGCGGGAGCTAGGTCTGACTCTAAACCGGTTACAAGTGGCGTTCTCCAGGGCTCAGTCCTAGGACCCCTCCTGTTTGGCATATACTTCTTAGAGGTACAGGCAAGCACAGGAGGACTATGGCTGACCAAATTCGCAGACAATTGAAAACTAGGGCCTATAATTGACTCTCCGGCTGACACAGACATCCTCCAAAAGGGTCTCACTGAGACAGATACCTGGTGTCAAAACTATGGCCTCAAGCTAAATGCCAAAAAGTGCATAGTCATCCCCTTTGGAAAAATCAAAGTACCCACAAACTATCACATAGGTGGTGGCGCCCCTAAATACAGAAGACGTAATAAGGGATCTGGGGACCCAAGTAGATAGTAACCTCTCCTTTGATAATCACATTGCCAAAGTGGTTGGAAAATCCTTCTATGTGGCCCACCTAATCACAAAAGGGTTTGAATCCAGATCGAAAGAGGTCATTGGGCCCCTCTACACATCACTCATCAGACCCATCATAGAGTACAATGCCCCATTTGGGATGTACCTTACAAGACACCTGCAACAACTGGAAAGACCACAGACGTACCTCACCAAGAGGATCACTGGCCTCAAGCAGATGCCCTATGCAGCTCAAATGTAGAAACTCCAGCTGTACTCAGTTGCATACCGCCTACTCAGAGGTGATCTGTGCCTGACATACAAGGCCATGTCCAACCCAGAATTGATGGACATGCTCCACCTAAAGAAAACCATATCCCCTCAAGCCACACGCTCCAGGGATCTAAACCTCATCACAACAATAAATAGGATGTGCTGGAGGGATAGATTCCTGTCCCAGAGACTTCCCATGCTCTGGAACAAGATTCCAATCTACATTAGACAGAGCTCCTCGCTAACCCTCTTCAAGAAAAACTTTGACAAGTGGATGGGAAACATAAAGTTTACTC
Organism: Protopterus annectens; assembly: GCF_019279795.1. NCBI lineage: Eukaryota > Metazoa > Chordata > Ceratodontiformes > Protopteridae > Protopterus > Protopterus annectens. The sequence continues at coordinate 848,779,060 of NC_056748.1, read as the reverse complement.
CAGGGATCACTTCAATGGCTCTGCTGGACAGAGGCACAGGGAACTAATCTAAGGGGGCGGCGAAAGCCAACACATTCCGGCTTGGCTTTTACATGCCTTTGGGCAGATAGCCTAGTACCTACCTATAAACCAAATGCAGCATGTTATAATACAATCTAGGGACAGACCACTCTTTGGAATTTTACTGGCAGGAAGTGGAATCAAGTCCAAAAGATGGAAGGGAGGTAGAGCATGTCTGCCAGTCATCTGTTCCAGGATATCAAAAAGCTGTTTACATCCGATCTTTTGTCTGCAGCAGTGCTTAATGTTTCTTTTTCATTTTATAGAGGTTGTGGTAGAACTAGAAGTAGACAAAGGCATTGATGCTTTGTTTCATCGGCTGTCCCAAAGCATATATGTTTCTGGGTGCAGGACTGGAACAGTTCAGTGTATTCTGTATTACTGACTGATTTATAATGACTACAAGACATCTATGAGTAGTCTGGATTAAAAACTACTTTGGTGCCTTTTATGAAATTAAATGTTCAATGCTTTGTTACAATGGATACTCAATATGTTAGCAATTATATATATACATTTTCCATCAGTACTTCACATCCTGTCAGTAAAACTCCAGTCTCTCTTCCTGTATACACCAATTTTCTGCAGCTTTTGGGGTGGAGCTAAGGTGGAGGTACACTTAGCTATATTATTGGTATGAGAGTTAATTGTGATGTTCTCTGATGGCAACAAAAGGGAGCATAGGTTGTAGTATGACTTCTGAGAAACCTGTCTGCCCATCTCCTTTATATGCTACTCAACCTCAACGTTTACTGATGAGGTTTCTGTAGCTAGCAATGCCAGCATGACATTTGGGACTAAAGAAGCCCCTGGACAAGGTAATACCTGTAAGCAGGTGAAACTTTTGTAGCAGGTAACAAGTGCAGCACTGGTCAAGCTCCTGCACTGGCTATTATCTCTAGACTGAAGAAGTTTCTGAAGAAGGCATGAGATGTGGGGTCATGATAATACCTATATCACAGAATACATTTAAAGCTGAGGAGATGTCTGTAGCAAGGAGCAATTACAAATCTGATAAAGCTTATGCTGCAGGTAATCCATGCAGGGCTGAGAAGATTTCTGCAGAAAGTAATACATGGGAAGTTGTGGGCACTCCTTTTCATGGTAGCACCTCTAGCTTGAGGTTGTACGTATAGTAGGCAACACCTGTAGGGTGATGGAGGCTAACATATTGAGTAATACATGCAGGCTGAGGGAGTTATGCTGCAGGTAATGCATGCAGGGCTAAACAAAAATCTGCAAAAATTACTACATGTGGAGCTGTGGAGGCTTCTGACCAAACAACCATGTAAACAAGTTGTTCTAGGTCCAAGAAATGGATAGTAAGAAATTCCTCAAGAGCAGAGCAAAGAGCAGCATGAAGTTTAAGAGGTAAATCTTGACATCATTTTGGGAATATGTAAATACCAGGTTATGAATGGAAAGAAAATGTTCACAATTTGTTTAGTACATGGAGCATTACAGATTCCATGTACTACTAGTTACAGAGACAGAGACAGACAGAGAGAGAGAAAGGGAGAGGGAGAGAAAAAAAGAAAAATATTGGAGAGCCAGATGGTATACTGCTTTGAAAACTGCAACACACATAGTGCTGCCAAATGTTTTTTGTAGGGCACACAGGTTTAACTGATCCACTCTACTATAACGCAAACAGAAAAAAAAAAAAAGAATGAAACAAATGTCAGAACAAGAAGCTCTGTAGCACATTTAGTGCTGTCTCACAGACAGGTGCATCTGATTTTGAAACAGCTGCAAAGCGGTAATACACTTTGCACTGCCACACACAAAAAAGAGGCTTGTCAGCCCAGAGGGTATTATAGCTTTTAAAATTGTTTGAGCTTCTTTCCTCTGTTCTCTGGTGGTTGCTGTATATGCTGTCATGTGAGATTAGAGTTTAACAGCGCTGAGGATGCTTAACAAACTTAAGCTCTTTTCTTACATCAGAAAGGTGCTTATAAATGTTTCCAGTCTTCCCAAATTTGGAGCATAAATGATCTACAAAACTACATTGAAATTGTATACATATGTTAAATCTGCACTTTTTGAGCCATAAGGAGAGAAGTTGATTGGTAGCACCAAGGAAATGTTTACACCTATTATTAGTGATAATAATTTGTAAGCCTGAGTTGCTAATGGGAGTCCAGTACTTACCCCTCTGACTAGATGGTAGATTCTAGCATTCTCATCTCTGATAGATGGTGACTTCAAACTATTGTCCACTGATAGCCTGTGGAATTCAGCAGTGGAGTAAAAATGTTGTCAGTAGCTCAATGCGCTATTGAAGTATGTTATGAATAACAGCACAAGCAGAGCATGATTTGATCCCACATTAAGGTTAGGGGTTGGCATAATGGTTAAGGTACTTACCTCACAGGTAAGAGGTACAGGGTTTGATTCTCACAAGGGAAATTGGCTAGGCTTAAAATAGCCCACAAGGCCAGTTAGCCTAGTACTTACCCTATGAACCTATAAAAGGACCTTAGTATAGTTGGACAAGCCCTTGTTTACTGGGTTCAATTAGCCTATTCCTGGGTCATTTGGGAGGAAAAGTTATTGGTGTCCCTCTGTTTAGGACAAAAGAATGTGCTGCATTTGCTAAATGTATGATTCCTGATTGTCTTTGGTTGCCATGGTAACTAAAGAGCCTTCCTTATATCTAGCAAGCACAAGAAAATGCTAACACTACTCATTAAGAGCAGTTTTACATTAACATGCTTCCTTTTCCTAGAATTAATTTTCCTTCTGATTGAATGATTCCTACATTGCCACATATAAGTAAAATAGATCTTGGCTGTTTCTTCCTGCTTTTAGCCTTTTCTGGCTTTTCCGTACTGCTTAGCTTGCTTAGGGTACAGTATGCTTGGTTTGGATGAAATGTCACAATACTCTATTCAAGAACTTTGTCTCCTTCACTGTTAAATAATATTGGCTGTCACATTTTAAGATTTTGCACCCTGGAGCTATATACATATCAAGCAATTTAAAAGCAATTTACAACTCTTCCTTCTTCCCATTCCATTTCTCCAAACTGCAGAAAACGTTTTGTACTTCATATACATATCCAACAATAAAGAACACCATTGTCTATTAGGAAATCCAAGTGATTGATTTGATTGAGGAGATGGACCTCATTCAGATTTTTGTTATTCTCAGGGGGTACCCTAGATCTTTAATTGAATCAATAAAGCAAGAGATTTTGAGTGGATGAGGTAGTAAATACATTCAGACAGAGTTCAAGTGCAAAGCACCACGAAAACCAACTGGTAATAGACAATAAAATCCACGAACTGCAGGCTCCTTCTTTACTTTGAAAGCTTTAATTTTAGATTTGACTTTAAAACAGCAAAGAACAAATAAAACCACAATAAATCAAGCGCTTTCACCCAGGCTCTCCCAGGCTTTTTCAAGACAAGTTATAAGCCATTTTCTTTGACCTTTTATACAGGAATATTGTGTACAATCATATGATCAATTAAACATTTAATTATTTAATTGTCACAGTTAATTAACTCTTTGCTTCCAGAAAAAATACTTCTTTAAAAATCTCCTGTGTGCTGATTATGTTAAATACCTGAGTAAAGAACTACCAAAAACATACAGTTCTTAATTTCAATATAACAATAGTTTGGTTTGTGGTGTTAAATGGTTAGAAAACCTTTAAGTTGTTTGCTTATTTGCATTATAAGTATAATAATGTGTAAACCTGCCATCAAATTATTACGTTGCAGTAAAATTTCATCTCATGTAACAAATGTGTAAAAAATATTTAAAACATTTAAAATGTAATGATACAGATGAAATAAATATAATAAATGTATAAATAAATATATAAATATAAATATATTGGCTGTTTTAAATACTTAAAAACTCTGTCTCAACAGCCCTGTTAAAATTTCTAATAAAAATACATGCCATAACTAAACATTAAAAATATCCATTATCAATACGCTTTGCGAATACCTATTAAAAATGCGTATAAAAATGCATACCGAAGAAATACATATTCAAAATACATTAAAAGTATGCATCAAAATACATGTTAAAAATACATGTTAGAAATAATTCATGTGCAAGTTCAAAATGTGAACAGTATAAACATTATAATTGGAGTTGTAATTATAATTATATTGTCAACATCTTGTACCAAGTGTGTATGCCGGGTCTTACAGTGTTTGATAGCCATAGCCTCACTCTTCTTGTTAAAATACTTGTATATAAAAAACTTTATTTATAGATTATATACAACTAAATGTAAAAAATTGTTGTGGTAAAAATCACTACCTAGAACATTCTTTGAGTAGTCTTATAGTATGCTTATGTTATAATTTTGCCCTTCTGAGTTTGAGTGCACTACTCAGACTTATAGCATCCTTCAAGCCAGGGGGTTTTGAGGCATCCAATGTTAATTGCCAAAGAAGTTCTTTGTATTCTAGGGAAGATTCCCAATCTCCACCTCTTGGGTTAGTTTTCACTTGGTCTAACACTAAAAATTTCAGATCCATCTGGTTACATTTTAAAGAATGCCTGTAAAACGCATTTGTTTCCTTTTGCTTGCTTACTTCGTAGAGGTGTTCATAAATCCTTTTTGCTAGTGTTCTTTCTGTTTTGCCTACATAAAAACTCAGACAATGTTGGCAAATTCCGAGATAAACCACCCCTTTAGTTTTGCAGTTATAGTAGGCTAATGATCCAACATATCTTTTCCTTGATTTAAGGTATAAACCCTTCCTATTCATAACATAAGGACACTGCTTGCATGCTTTGCATTTAAATGTACCACACCTAGATAGTCCTTCATTCTCCTTCACTAACAGATTGGCCTCAAAACAGTCTTTTATATTCATATTCCTTCTCTTAATAAAGTTAGGTTTATTCCCTAAAATTTGTTTGAATTCTTCATTAGATGTTAAAATTGGCCAATACTTCTCCACAATCTTTTCTACTGCTGCACTTTCATTACAATTAGTGTGTATAAATGACTTAGTTTGTCCCTTATTGGCATTCTCTACTGTCTCCATTTCGTGACTATGGACTTCCCCCAGCAGGGGAAAATATTTTACTTTTCTACTAGCTATGACCTCCATGGCTATTGATTCAAACATTTGTGTGGGATAACCTCTTTCATTAAACAATGTTTTTAGAAAGGCAACTTCTTTTTTAAACACTTTTTCTTCTGTGCACATTCTGGAGGCTCTGATCAATTGCCCCTTTATAATCCCTTTCTTTTGGAATAAGGGGTGATAGCTATCAAAGTGTAAGTACATGTTTGAAAAACTTTCTTTCCTATGTATACTAGATTCAAAACACTGTTTTTCAAAATTTTTATACAAGCATACATCTAAGTAGTGCAAACTGTCATCCTTAATGCTGCTCGTAAATTTCAGAAAATTGGTACTTGAATTAATATAGCAAATAAATTTATGTAATTCCTCTTTACTCCCCTTCCAGAGGATGCAAATGTCATCCAGGTAACGTTGGTAATGCGTTATATTTTTCTTCCATTCTGTGTTGAAAATACAATTAGACTCCCAAAAACCCAATACTATATTAGCATATGCCGAAGCACAGGGGGTGCCCATTGCTACACCTCTCTTTTGACAAAATAATTCCCCATTGAAAAAAATGAAGTTGTTAGTTAGTATTGTTTCCATGAATTCTACCAGGAGCCCTATTGTGTTTGCTGTTAAACCTGAGTGCATTGTCAGCATTTCATTGAACCATTGAAGCCCTGTCTCGTGTGGTATGCTTGGGAACAACTCGACTACGTCTATTGTAACCAAAAATTGTGTTTCCACAAAATATTCATTTTTGATGCTTCTTAGGAACTCCCATGAGTCTTTACACAAACCTTGCATTGAGTCCACAAACTTCTTAAGTGTGAAATCCACAAATTTTCCCAATGGCTCTGTAATACTCTTTGCACCAGCTACAATGGGTCTAAATTGCAATGGGTCCAAACCCTTGTGAACTTTGGGAATGCCAAAAATAATGGGAGTTACTGGTTTGTTCACCCATAAATAATTGTATAGTTGTTCATTCATTGCCCCCTGATATAAGTGGTCTTCCAACATATATTTAATTTTAGCATAAGCAATGTTGCGTTCATTAATTGAGACACTGTTGTACTGCTCTGTGTCATGTAAGGAAGAATAAATAGAGGCTTCGTAATCATGTTGGTACATGAGTACAACCCCCCCCCCCCTGTCCGTTTTCATAACCCTAATACCATCACTATTTAATTTTTTAATTAAACCAAATACTTCTTCAGGAAGGTTATTGTGATGATTTTGTTCTTTCCTATTCTTAATGCCTCTAATTTCTGTTTCAATCATTTCCTCAAATATTTTAAGTGTTGGATGTAGGGGGGGGTTCCACGTACTGGTTCTACACAGTGATTTGTTAGTAATTTCCTTCCCTTTTAGACAAATGTTTAAATTAAGTTGCCTTGTAAACATTTTTAAGTCTAAAATTGTTTTTGGGATGTTAATAGACCTGGTTGGTACAAAATGCAACCCTTTAGTAAACAATTCAAAATACTTGTCATTTAAAACAGTTTCAGTAAAATTGTAAATTATAAAATTATCCTTCTTTGACACCTTGCACAATACGTTACTACTATTTGTTTCCATGTCTATAGTACTTTCTATCTCCTCACTGTGTTCCACTTCTTGGCTTACGGGGTGTACTGCCTTTGTACTTGTCGCCCCTGGCCATACTGAAAACCCTGTTCTAACTGATTATAATGTGGGTTGGATTTTTGAGCTAACCTTTCGCTCCTTCTTGGACCCTGCACTATATTCTCATCGTCTAACATTTCCTTTTCACCATTATCTAAGTTAAAATTATTATTTTGTTCTCTAACCCATTTGTTTTTAAAATGCACATTATATGCTAATCCTTTGTTGTATTCTTGCAAATCACGCTCTAGTTTTCTAACCTTTCTATTAAAAATACGCATACAATGATTGTCAACTTCTTTAAAAGTGTTTTCATAATCTTTTTTAACACCATTAAAACATGTATCATTAATAATGAAATCATTAAGAACATTAGCTTCTTGTAACAGTACTGAAGCTTTATGTTCATAGTCTTTGACCATCAAGTGCATCATCTCTAAACCAGTTTCATTAAAAAGCGAAGACAATTCCTCAGTAAATACATTCCCTTGATTAATGCTTGTGTGTTGAAAGCTAATACTGCGGGGGTGAGAGCTGAAGTTAATACTTATGGGAGTTCATTTAACACTAAAAGGGACACTGACATGTACTTTGTTTCCAGATTTTGTCAGGATACCTATCAAATAAGACAAATTATTTTCAAATATTGGAGTATGTTTGCTACTATTCCTAGTAGTTTGAAGGTGTTTGGATATCCCCTAAAGTTTAATTTTAGGAGGGGTGCCAACCTCAAAAATATATTTGAGAACTCAGTTCATCAAAATTATCAGAGATGGAGTCAGAAGAAAGGAACTTTTAGGTGTGGAAGATGCCCACAATGTTTTATGGTAGCCAGTGCAGCAGAACTATTTCTGCCTAATATAAATAGATTTATTCCTACTGATGGCCACTATAATTGCTATTCTAAGACGTGGCTTACTGATGTTCATCGTGGTTCACTGTTGCAGTCATTACTGTAGGGTTCTTCCTGCTGGCAGCAGCCCTCAATTGGCCAGAGTCCCAAAGTCTGAGTCCGATGTCGGCTGAAGTTGCTCCTTCCCTGACATCAGTGTGCCAGGGGTATAAAGGCCTCAGCCGATGCCATTTTCCCCAGTCTTTCTTGCTGTGCAGTGCCCGTAGCAAAGCAGTTCGCAAGTGCTGGTCGGCCGACTCCTGTTTACTTTTGGTGACTTTTGTATCAATGACTTCGTATTTTAAGCTAAGTACCCCATTGGGGAAACCTTTTTCTTGCTCCAGTCCAATGTCAGAAAAAGTTACTAACTGTATTTCTTGTGGGAAGCAAATACCTCATAAGGATTTTCACTCTTACTGTATACCTTGCCTAGGCCCTGACCACGACATAGCTAATTGTAGGTTTTGTGCTAGATTTAACCAACACACTATTAGGCGTAGGTATGATTTTGCCTTCCATTATTTTGGAAAAAGATTTAATTACAATATGTCGTCGGATTCTTATCCGGCTACCGGAGTGTATAAGAGGTGCAAGGATAAAGACAGGCATCTGAGGTCCAAAGCGGACGACATTATTCAACCAGAGCCAGTTGTCGGTTCATCGGTCGTCAGTGAGGTGCTTTCGCAGCCCCTGTCGTCTGCCACTTTTGAAGCGGTTGCCTGTACCAACTCCCACGAGGAGCCGATGGGGCCTTCAGAATTTTGAGGGAATGGACCTTCGGATAATGCTCCCTCAGATGGGTCCAAAGCCGCTGTGCAGGCACTGACTTCTGAGGGAGTTTTCAGGCCTACACAGCTTCATATAAAGATGGCTTCAGTTTTGCAGTCAAAGACAAAGCCAAAGACTAAGGCAATGGCAAAGACAAAGAAGCAAGCCCAGGCCCCTTCTGATCTGGGCCCTAGACCTCAAAGACAGATGCTTAAAATGGCTGAAGACCTGTTAACTATGATCAGGGGTTCCCATCCCCCTCCTGACAAGAGACCTAGACTAGAGCCAGATTATGATTCCTCAGATCAAGTTTCAATTTCTTCTGCTTCTTCCTCTGAGCAGGATTATTCCTTCCCTCTTTATGAGGATTCTGATGCTGAAGAATCCCTTCCTTCAGCCTCTCCTCCTGAGGATTATTAATTTGGGGAAACTTTGCATGACATGAGAGAGCATTTTCACTGGGAAGGGCAGGAATACTCTGAATCCAAGAAAAGGCTTAAGGATTTTCTTCTGCTCCCACAGCATAGACCCCTGGCTATTCCCCCTGTATTGGACATTGTGGATGATGTTTTTATAGAGGCGTCCCTCTCTCCTGATTCTTTTCCTCCTCCTCCTGTCAAACCGGCTAGGTATTATAGGGTTCCAGATTCAAACAAATTTCTTTTTAAGAACCCTTCAGCTGATCCAGAAACTATCTCTCAGGGCCCTAAGGGTGTTTAAGCGGCCTCTGCTAAGAATCCTATTCCCCCTGAATGAGAGTCCAGAGCCTTGGAAAGATGGGGCAAAAAAGTTTATACTTCTGCTACATTGTCTATTAGAGCTTTGAATTGTCAATTTCATATGTTGAAATATCAGCAGTACCTTTTGTCTGTGTTAAAACAAAAGATGTCTGCTGTTTCTGGTGGTGCAGAAAATAAGGAGTTACAGGATTTATTGCATGCTACTGAGCAGGTGGGTAAACATACCCTGCACTGTGGTTTTGATTCTTTGGAGGCTTCTTGCAGGGCTGCAGCAACTGGCACATTTATTAGAAGGCACGCTTGGTTAAAGGAGCAAATTTTGCTGGATCAGGTTAAGGCAAAACTTTTAGATGCCCCTTTGCAGCACAATGTTTTGTTTGGGGCCAAAGCTGAGGCGGTATTAAAGAAAATGGAAGACAAAGCCAAATCTATGCAGACGGTTAAAGATTTTCTAGAAGAACTGGCCAGCTAAACCTTGGTCCTTTCCGAGCTTGGACAGACCTCAGAGAGGCAGATACAGGTGTTCCAGAGGTAGAGGACAGGCACAGCCCCCTTTCAGAAATAAGCAGTGGAGTGCCCCCTCTCCCAAGGGAGGAGAAGATATGTCACAACCTTACAGGAAACTGTCATTATGACTCTCCCTTACTAGCTCCAGGGGCTCCCCTCCTGGATGCGCCTTTGGGAGGAAAAATCTCTCTTTTTTATCACAATTGGAGCCACATAACCCAAGACAAATGGGTTCTGGACATAGTTTCAAGGGGTTACAAGTTTCATTTCCATACCTTGCCAAAACCAAATGGATGGCCAGATCTGCCAAAGCATCAATGAGCAGAGGCACAACCGCAAGTTCGGTCCCTCATGGCTATGGGGGCCATAGGATTGGTACCGAATTCAGAAATGGGGCAAGGGTTTTATTCAAGACTTTTCCTGGTTCCCAGGAAGGAAAACACATGGAGACCAATCCTGGACCTTTCTGTATTAAACACGTTCCTAGATATACCAAAATTCAAGATGCTCACTCTGCAGCAGCTGCTGCCTATGCTGAGCAAGAACGCTTGGATGGTGACTTTGGACTTGAAAGAAGCTTACCTGCATATTCCCATAAGGCAAGAGTGCAGACTGTACCTGAGATTTAAAGCGGGCTCGAAGCATTGCCAGTTCTCTGTGCTGCCCTTTGGCTTATCTACTGTGCCCAGGGTCTTTACAAAGTGCCTGGCACTAGTAATGCCATTTTGCAGACAGAAGGGAATTCAAATATATCCTTATCTGGACAATTGTCTCATTCAAGCGGACAACAAGGAGACTTTACTTCAGCATCTTGCTTTTGTGCAGTATCTTCTCCGGTGCCTAGGGTTCACAGTGAACCTAAAGAAATCAAACCTGGTGCCCACACAGCAGATTACTTTCCTGGGTGCGCTTCTGAGCACTACAACCCAGATGGCTTACTTGACACCAGACAAAAAAATGCAACTGGCTTCTTAATTCAAAAACCTAGCTTCAATGAGTCGGCTAACTGTAAGAACAATTCTGCGGGCTTTGTGTTACATGGCATCCTGCATTCTGTTAATACCATATGCAAGACTGCATATGAGGAAGATACAGTGGTACCTCAAGAGTGTATGGTTTCAGCATTGCCACAGTTTGGAAACAGTGATCACAATTTTGCCTTGTCTCTGGCAGGAGTTTCTTTGGTGGGCCGAGGCCTGTCTCCAGAACAAGGGGAAGCCTTTCTGTCCCACTCCAACCAATCAAGTCATAACGACGGATGCTTCGGACTATGCATGGGGAGCCCACATGCAAGGGAGATGTCTTCAGGGTGCCCGGACAGAGGACCAAATGCACCTACACATAAATTTGAAGGAGATGCTAGCTGTACAGAATGCCCTAACAGCCTTCAAGGATCTTATTCTACCGGGGCAATTACTGATAAAGACGGACAACACTACAGTGATGAGATACATAAACAAGCAGGGAGGCTCTCACTCTTACCCCCTGTGCAGATTGGCCATGACTCTGTGGAACACAGCACTGGCCAGCAAGGTAGACTTACAAGCTCAATTCCTGCCAGGAAAGGACAACACTCTGGCAGACAGTCTAAGCAGAAACCTTTCAGATCCACACGAATGGATGTTGGATGTTTGGATATTCAGGATGATAATGGAGGCATGGGGGTGCCCGGACATAGATCTTTTTGCATCCCCCCAAAACCATCAACTTCAAACATTCTGCACGAGGACCTACCACAAACTAGCATGGAAAGTGGATGCCCTTTCATTCAGTTGGAAACACCTCTCAGTATATGCTTTTCCTCCTTTGCCTCTTCTACCACGGGTACTTCTGAAGATCAAACAGGACAGACCGCAAATGATTTTACTGGCTCTCAACTGGCCTCGGCAATTCTGGTATTCCACCCTGATGAACCTGGCTCAGGGTCCACCCTGGATTCTGCCACAAATTCCACATCTACTGTCTCAACAAGACGGCCGGATCCTGCACAGCCATGTCAAAACTCTGAATCTAGCAGCCTGGCAGATCCAGGGTCTTTAAGCAGCTCTACCCTTACCAAACAGGTAATGGACGTAATCTTTGAAGCTAGAAGGCCCAGCACCAGGAAATCTTATGCAGGTAAATGAAAAAGATTTTGCTCCTGGAATCAGGCCCAGGGTTTTGATTCTGCAGTTCCAAACATTCCTCTGATTTTACAATACCTAACAGAGATGTTACATAAGGGCCTATCTTTTTCATCTATCAACATTCATGCCTCTGCTATTTCTGCACACTACAATACGGATCCCCCAATTTTTTCTCATCCGTTACTTAAACAATATATCAGAGGGGCAAAGAATATAAGGCCCCCTATAAGAGCAACAGTTCCCACTTGGGATCTCAACTTTGTTTTGGAAAAGTTAACTTTGTCTCCTTTTGAACCTGCAGCTTCCACAGATTTAAAGTTCTTATTATGGAAAACTGCTTTTCTTTTAACTATAACCTCTGCCAGAAGAGTTTCGGAATTACAAGCACTCATGGCTATGGAACCCTTCATTATTTTTCATCAGGACAGGGTGTCCCTGCGGACTAACCCCACCTTTATGCCTAAGGTGGTTTCGAAAGTAGCCTTGAATCAGACTATTCATTTACCTACCTTTTATCCTAATCCTCAAAGTGAAGAGGAGAGAATTTTGCATTCTTTAGATATACACAGGCAGCTTCGTTTTTACCTGGACAGGACCAAGATTTTCAGGAAATCTGACCAACTGTTTGTTGCTTATGCTTCTACTTCACAGTGGAGAGCAATCACTAAACAAACTATTTCTAAGTGGATTGCCCACTGCATCATAGATTCATAGAGTAGTACTAGGCTAACTGCCCTTGTAAGCCATTTTAAGCCTAGCAAATTATCCCTTGTGAGACTCAAACCCTGCACCTTGTGTTTATAAGGCAAACACCTTAACCATTAGGCCACCCTCAAGTTCTGTTACTCTCCTCATGGCAAACCAGTTCCTGTTAATGTTAGAACACATTCTACCAGAGCTACTGCTACTTCAGCAGCTTTTCTCAGTGGAGTTCCTACCAAGGAATTCTTAGAAGCTGCAACCTGGAGTTCTGTACATACTTTTTCTAAGCACTACAACCTCCCTCTCTATTCTAAATCTAGGGCAGGCTTTGCCTCTGCAGTCCTGCAGGGTTTTGTAGCCGCCCCTTCTGTTCCTTCTCCAGCCACCCTTTCTTAGCTTTGAGATTCAACCCTACAGTAATGACTTCAACAGTGAACCACGATGAACATAGTACAGTTGTGTACTCTTACCATAAATGTAGATGTTCAAGTGTGTTCACTGTTGCAGTCTGGGTTACCCTCCCTCCTATCCCCTCTTTTGTTGTTTTTTGAGTACTGTCTGTGTCTCCTTGGCACTACTCTTTCTCTGAGGTATTTTTGCTGGTGAAATTTGTGAAAGTTCTAGTGTGTTTGCTTTTTCTTCTGACTAAGTTTTTGGCCTTTATTTTTTGGGCACCTGACATCTGGGGCAAGAAAAACTGGGGAAAATGGCATTGGCTGAGGCCTTCATACCCCTGGCGCACTGATGTCAGGGAAGGAGCGACTTCAGCCGACGTCGGACCCAGACTTTGGGACTCTGGCCGATCGAGGGCTGCTGCCAGCAGGAAGAACCCTACAGTAATGACTGCAAATGTGAACACACTCGAACATTTACATTTATGGTAAGAGTACACAACTGTACTTTCTTCATGTTATGCATATTACATTGGAAAACCAAATGATGTCTAAAACCAAGAATACATGAACATCTTTATGACATTGGTAGGAAAAAGGAAAACAATGCTTTGTTTAGACACACCAATGTATGCCACAAAGCAAATTATAAATTTTGGGTTATTGAACAAGTTAAACCTTTTGAAAGGGGAGGGGATTGGGAAACAGAGTTAATATGGCAGCTTAATTATTTTAGATGCATGTTCTAGTCCGGGACTAAATGGCCATGTCTTTATATTACCAGATTTAAAATTGAGAGCTTTGTTATTTAAATGAAAAACAAACCTGTACAAGTTTTAGTTTATTTTTTTATTGTCACAAAAGGTATATTTATATGTATTTATATGTATATTTATAACACATACACACACACAAATATATATATATATATATATATATATATATATATATATATATATATATACATACATATTAAAAAAAAGAAAATGTGACTTTAAGCTTTTAATTGGAATATGACAGCAGACAGCATTTTAGCCAAACAATGTAAATACTGTTTTTTGTTCCCTGCTTTGGTTTTTAACCAATGGAATTAATACCTTGAACATTTAAGGTACTTGATGTTAATTAATTTTATTCTGATGAAGTTTCCTGGAATGAAATGAAAGTGCTTAGTCTGTGTTTGTATTAAAACATTTTTTTACGCAGTGTTGTTTTGATCTGTGCTATTATACAAGGGGTACAGTCCTTTATTGGCTTCCTGTTTTTGCCATGCTGGGTGTTGTGTATTAGTGACATTGGTGGAGTACTCAGTGTTTTCACCAGGTTACCAGTTCTTATTTATGCTATAATTTAAAACTTGACCTATCAGTTTTGATACTGCCACAATAAACTTAAATTGACAAAGGGTAATTGGACAGATTTTGGAAGAAAATGTGTGTATTCAGTTATTTTTGGATATTATGACCAGTAGCCACCTAGCCGTCATGTTGTTGCATCAAAACTCATTTCTAGCAGAGATGCAGCAAATGAGTGTGGTGTTCACAGGTAGCATGCAGATATCTACCAATCAGCCTGTCCTGACTGGTGCTGCAACATTTCACATTGTTCTTTATAGCAGTAGAGAAGCAACATACAATATTTTTAAAAATAATTCTGGAAAGCAGTATTTGGCATTTAAGTATATTTCTTACTTCTTATTTCGGCTTTTTCTCAGTTAGGGGTCACCACAGCGGATCACCTGTCTGCTCATGATTGGCAGTGGAGTTTTACAGTGTCGAGTTGCCAGCCCAGCGCCCAACCTTCCACAGAAGGCACACACACATGCACACACACACACACACACACACACACACACACACACACACACACACACACACGCGCACACGCACACACGCACACACGCACACACACGCACTCACGCTTAGGGCCAATTTAGAGTGTCCAATCCACCTACAGCATGTCTTTGGGATGTGGGAGGAAACCGGAGCACCCAGAGGAAACCCACACGACCACAGGGAGGACATGTAGACTCCGCACAGAAGGCACCAGCTGAAGATCAAACCAGAGAATATCTTGCTGTGAGGTGGCAACGCTAACCGCTGCATCACTGTGGCCGCCCTTCAGCATTTTTCTGACTACAGCTCTAATATTTTGCCTTGCATTTTAAATAATGAAATGGACACTGTTAACACAGGACTATTCAGTGGAAATAAACACTTTCCTTAAATGCAAGACTGCACCTCTCTGATTGGAGCTACAACATTTTGCATTACACTTCATAACAATGTAGAAGTAGCACATGCTTTTAAAAAAACATAGAATAAATGTTCAGACATAGCAAAGTGTTGCTTTTGGAGTGGTGCTGTGACAGAAAGCTAAATACAGCATTTTATAATGCCTACATAGCTTCTGCATGTAATGCTACCCTGGTGAATTAAAACAAAAAACATGAAAACTCATTGTTAGCAACATAATGCTAAGTTCTAGCAAATCCATATTCTGAAATGACTGATTTTGGATGGCACCCTGACTAACCTATCACATTTTACATTATAGTTTAAGGCAATAGAGATGTAAAATACACTATTTTAAATTAATTCTGGAAACATTTTATACCATATTATCTTTGGCTAGAGATTAAGTATTCTGTTTTATACTTTACCAAAAGGAATAAATATTGTTACCACACAGAATTGGTTTGTACCAATAATTACTATATTGAAGAATCCAAGCTGTATTTTTCTGACTAAAGCTTTGACATGGTGGTTGGTGTTTTGAATGGAGCTGTAATATCTTGTATTGCAATTTATAACAACACAGAAATGCTATAGATGGAGATCTCTGCACTTGTACTGTTTTAGCTCTTAAAGTAGTAACTCACTCTCTGTCTCTTGCTCTCTAGTTCTTTTTAAGACTTGACAATAATATGCTGCACTATTTCAAGTTCAGGTATAATAGGTTTTACAGTGTTACTTTATGCTGACATTTCATAGCCACCTGGAATGTACATCTACGTAAGTTTTGAAGGATATTTCTATTAGCCAGAAGTTGCTGTGACAATTATTTCCATAACATGTGCACATTAATTGATGGAGAAATATGTACGCTGGTACCTTTTTGATATGTATCATCTCTGTAATTATTTGTGTTTCTACTAGAACACATTTAGGACTTCTGTTAAGTTGTGTTTAAGATACAGTCTTCTAAAATAAGCAAATTAATCTTTGGTAGCATGCTTATTATCCAAAATGTCTGAAATTCTCTGATTTTCATATGAAAATGATTAAATATTCTTAAAATGTTCATAGGTAGGTACTAGGCTATTGGCCCAAGGGCCTAAGTAAGCCTAGCCAACACGGTTCTCTGGCTTACGCCACCCAAGAAAGTTAATTTCCTGTGCCCCTGTGGAGCAGAACCACAGAAGTGATCCCCGAGGTGTATTTCCTATTTCCCATCCACTCAAGATTTTTCTTAAAAAGTGCTAATGAGGAACTTTGCTTGACATAGATGGCTAGCTTGTTCCAGAGTATAGGAAGTCTCTGGTACAGGAATCTATCCCTCCAGCAAGTCCTGTTTATTGTGGCGACAAGGTTTAGATCCCTAGAGCGTGTAGCTCGGAGGGATTGGGATTTCTTTAGGTGTAGCATGTCCAACAGCTCGTGGTTTAACATAGCTTTATATGTTAGGCAGAGATCTCCTCAGAGTAGGCAATATGCTACAGAGTAAAGCTGGAGTTTTTTGAGATGGTCAGTGTAGGGCATCTGTTTGAGGCCAGTAATCCTCTTTGTGAGGTACTACTATGCCCTTTCCAGCTGCTGCAGATGTCTTGTGAGGTACATTCCAAAAGGGGTATTGTACTCTATAATGGATCTAATGAGTGCCAAGTAGAGGAGAACAATGACCTCTTTTTTCCTGGATGAGAACCCTTTTGTGATGATATGTGCCACATAGGATTTCCTGACTACTGTGGTGATGTGATTATCAAAGGAGAGACTAATGTCCACCTGGGTCCCAAGGTCTCTTATCACACATTCAGCGTTAAGTAGACTTCTGTTTATGTGGTAGTTCATGGGTACAGAGTTTTTACCAAAGGGGATGACAATGCACTTCTTGGCATTGAGCTTGAGGCCATGGCTCTGACACCAGGCATCTGTCTCAGTGAGGCCCTTCTGTAGGATGTCCACATCATTTGGGGACTCGACTATGGCTCCTGGTTTGCAGTCATCTGCGAACTTTGTTAGCCAGAGACCTTCTGTGTTAGCCTGTACTTCAGAGAAGTAGATACCAAACAGGAGAGGTCCCAGGACTGAACCCTGTGGTACTCCACTTGTCACTGGTTTGAAGTCAGATTTGGAGTCTGCAACTTTTACAGTGTGGGTTCTGTCAGTGAGCCAGTTGGCAACCCATCTTGTGACATAGGGATTTATACCTAGTTTAGTGAGTTTAGCTATAATTCCAGAATGGGGGATGGTGTCGAAAGCCTTGACAAGGTCAAGATAGGCTGTATGAATCACCTTACCCTCGTCTACGGCTTTGGTGACTACCTCAAAGAAGTTGATCAGGTTTAGAAGGCATGATCTGCCTTTCACAAACCCGAACTGGGTGGAGTCCAGAGTATGGAGGTTTCCAATGTCTTTGTTTATGAGTTCCATAATGATATGTTCCATGGCCTGGCAGACCAGGCTCGTCAGGCTAATAGGGTGATAGTTCCCAGGATCAGTGTTGGCTTTCCCTTTGTGGAGTGGGATAACTGTTGCTGTGTACCATTCAGTGGGCACAAAGCCTGATGTGAGACTATGATTCAACATGGTGCTTAGGTGGGGAGCCAGTTCATTCTGAAGTTCGTGTAAAACGCAACCTGGGATGTTGTCCATCCCATAGAAGCTGTGTTTTTGGTTTTAGATAGTGCAGCTTTTACCTGCATAGATGTGATTACAGGGACTCTGCATTCTTCCTGTATAGATATGGGCCCTTTAGGGGGTGAGGGGGGGTAAAGTTAGCACTGAACCTATCTTCCAGGATGTTGGCAATATCAGTTGGTTCTGTAATTTTCTTGCTATTTTGCTGTAACTCAGAGCAGATCTGGGTGTTGCCATTGAGATTCTTGACATAGCTATAGAATGCTTTGTGTTTGCCCTTAGAATCAGTGGCGATTTTGTTTTCATAGCTAGTGTTGGAGGATCTTATAAGGGATCCCAGCTTCGTACTGAGGCTGACCAGGGAGCTGCCCCACTCATGGGATATTACTCTCTTTTGCAACAGTTTCTTCCTTCTGTTGTAGAGTTTGTTTATGGCAGGGGACCACCAGATTGGCTTCATTTTTTGGAGGATAGCATCTTGGTTCTGTTTGGGATAGCATGATCCATGCGCTTGTGTAAGTGCTTATAGAGTGCATTTGTGTAGGGTTCAGCAGTCGTAACTGTATTGTCCATCCGCATGGGTGTCATGCAGTTCACCACTTCTGTCTTAAGAAGCATGAATTTGGCTTTGGAGAAATTTTTTACCGTGGTTTCCTTAATGGTGGGTGGGGGTGGGATGCGGATATCTAGGGTGATTAGCTTATGGTCGGATCTGACCAACGAAAAGTTGGTTTCAGGTGTGTAACACCGGTCACTCATGTTGGTAATGACTAGGTCTAGGATATTGTTGCCCCTGGTGGGTTTGTGGATAAGTTGATCCAGGGCATTGGAATTTATGATTTCCAGAAAGTGTTGAGCGAAGGAGTTAGTACATGAGTAGTTTTCCCAGTTAATTGTGGGGTAGTTGAAATCAGCCATTATTAGGGTGGTCGGTTGAACTGAAGAAGTCATCCTATTACGGACGACAAAAAGCGCTTAATATTAAAGTTTCCTTGGTGAAGTATCTTTTGCCTGGAGTTTCTGCTTTTGGAACCGTAATATTTTTCAGTATATCAAGAAAAGAGGAGTGGGAATCCTGGGGCATGGTGGGGGATCTGTAGCAAGCTACAATTTGGATTGCAGTTTTGCCCAAAGTTAGTTGCACTTGGATAACCTTGGATGCATTATGCTGCGCAACTAGCCTGGAGGTGTGGATATCCTTAATGAATATGGACACACCTCTGCATTTGGTGTTCTGGTCCAGGTTAGATGGCCGAAAAGTGTGGTATGAGTTGTAGCCTGGTAATGCAGGGGTACTCTCTAGAGCCTTGAACCAGGTCTCAGTCACTGCACAGATATCGATGTTCTCCATTTTAATCAGTGCCTCGAGTGAGTGCATCTTGAGATTTAGACTTCTAGCATTGAGTAGCATTACCCTCAGTTTTTGATTGCCTGTTCCTGTTATGGTGGTGAATTTGTCATTTGAACCTTGCATAAAAAAGGCACTATAGGGGAGGCAAGAGCCTTAGCCAGTATCCGGAATCCCAGGGGCGACAGGTGTAGGCCATCTCTGGCAAAGCATTTTGGTCTGTCGACCATGTCGTCCCAGGCAGACAAATACTGGATCACCTTAGTATGACACCAGAAGCTTAGCCAATTGTTGAAGAAAATCATTTTGTCCTTGTACTGTGGTATCACTCTGGAAGATGGCAAGAATCTTCTCAGGGCTAGGGTCATACCTGCCTGGGCTATAAGATCGGAGTGCGCTTCCATGTTGCTTTTCATGCAGTCCAGAGAGGTACATCTCAGGTCGTTCACACCAACATCGACAATGGCAGAGTCATATTTGTACTTGTTGTGGAGTGACCTGAGTGTGTGGGTTATGTGGTGGATCCTGGCACCCGACAGGCAACTGACAGTAACCTTCTCCTTGTTTAGCCTGGTGAATGGGACATCAGTGTGCCTGACTATAGAGTCACCTATGACTAGTGTGTTGGGTACGTTGGTTTGCCTTATGGGCTGTGGTTTATTTGCACACTGAGTTTGTGGGCTGTGTTTCATTTGGGTTGTGTTGGGGGTTGGTGGGTGCTTGCATTTCTGCTTTGGAGGTCTCTGTTGCTTGAACAGATTATTATTGAGAGCAATTTTTTTTTTCTAAGTGTGGATTTTAGTGGTGTAGGTTTAGTGGGACTATGTGATGAGTGCGGTGTGGTGCAAGCGTTTACCTTCTCCTCTTGACTGTCAAGTTCAGTCTTGGTCGGAGAGAGCTTTACCTCCAGTTTGCCTAGATAAGTGCATCTCTCACAGGTTGTGGTGTTGGGTGGTAGGAGGAGAGGGTTGTCTCTGTACATGAGGCAATTGCTACATTGCCTCAAGATGCTCAGATTCATCAGATAGACAGGAGACAACACTGGGAGCTGACCCTTGGACATGCCTGAATAAAAAACTACTTTCCTCTAGAGAAGTGTGGAAAGTGAGTATAAGAGCTGTTTTTCTCTAGGCATGTGAGGAAAGTACGTACAAAAACGGTTTTCCTCTAGGTAAAGAGGAAGGTTGAGTGCTGTAGTAATTTGTAGCTTATTTAGTGCTAAGTTCTGAACAAATACTGAGCACGAATAAGCAAATTCAAGTGCTAAACTAAGAATCTGTACCTGGATCTTGTGGTAGATAGGCTACCTAGTGCTTACCACTCACACTGATAAGCTAGAATGCTTCCCTCCAACACAGAAAGGCTTGGGGGGCTCAGAAGCTTACAAATAGTCCTGAATACAGCAAATCTGTATCTGGACTAGACTAGTTACAGGAAAGTTGGGAAACGAGTGCAAACGCAGACTTTTAAACCAGAAGGTTGAAAGAGATGGAAAAACTGCTCAAAAGTCCAGTAAACTACAATTTCTGGGCCAGAAACTACTTTTGTGGTAGATAGACTACCTAGTGCTTACCACTTCCACTGATAAGCTAGAAGGCTTCCCTCCAACACAGAAAGGCTTGGGGGGCTCAGAAGCTTACAAACAGTCCTGGATACAGCAAATCTGTATCTGGACTAGACTAGTTACAGGAAAGGTGGGAAACAAGCACAAACGCAGGCTTTTAAACCTGTATTCGCAGTCTTTTAAACCTGTATTCCACATTTGTTTTCTGATGAATATGTTTACATAAACAGTAGAGAGTTTAATTACTTCTGGCAATTCAGCTAACTTAGCTAGTAAGTTGTTTTATTTGTCATCATATTATACAAGACTAATTTGAAGATCTGTAATGTTTTTGGCATTTTATATATCTTTATCATAGCTAAGGAACAATACCTACTTTTACACTACCTTATTCTACTACTGTTTTTGTTACAATGTTTTAAAGGTGTTTTAAAGGCTCTTGTCTCAGGAATGGGTCATTAACAGAGCCCAACACCTTTAAATCTTGCCGTCAAGGCCAGATGTCCATAAAAAGCTATCTGCTGCATTTTTTAACTATTTCACATTTTCAGACTGTTGGATAGTGAGAGTTCATTCTGAAGTCATATAACACTGATATGAAAATGTTTTATGGATATGTTATACTTTTTTAGATGTACTAAGCTGTTATCATTTCTAATCCCCTTTCTGCGACTCAGAAATTATATTCCTAATAAAATTCTCACATATTCTTCTTCAGAAATATTAAAAGCCCACATCAAATCTTTTCTTTTTATTATGTAATGAACAGAAAACAGCTTTTAATATGGGCAGTCTTTCATTGTAAGGCTTATTCTTCAAAGGGAATATGCTTTGAGTATCTTTTTATTTTTTCTAATTTATCCATCTTGCTAGCTGAGCAGATATAAAATGTACCACTATGTTCAATAATTGGTGAAGTGATAGTCCTGAAAATGTTCCTAATCAAAAACAAATACATACATAAATATATCACTCTTTCTTAGTATACAAATATACTTATAATAATTATTGTAATATATACATAACAAAATAAATAATAAGTAATATACATAGAATATTATATATAATTTCTTAGTATAGTACTTGCCCCAAAGTGTAAAGGTGTAAAGTCTTCTTCACCAGTTTCCAAGGTATTTGTATTTCAAGACCCTTTAGTATTCCCATTTGTGGCATATGGGTAGACAGGCATGTGTGTAAAACTACTCATTTTTTGATATTGAGTATTATGTCTCTTTAATCAACCCATTATTTAAACAAATCTGTATATTTTTAAAGTAATTCATGATGATCATTTAAGGAAGTCACCATTGTGCCTATATCTGCAAAACCTACAAACTTCTATAACCAGCATAAGTCTAAGGCTGGCATCATAGTCATAGAGATATTAAGCAGACCTGTTCTCGTTGATCTGATGTCACAATAAGAGTCATACATGCAGCTATATTTTCTAGTACTACACCCTCCAACCCTTTACTATAACTACAAATGACCTTCATTAAGACAAAGTCTGTGACTGAATGTTGTAAAGGTGATTCTTTACAATCCAAATTGCATATAAAAAGACCCTGATATGCAAATCCACACAGCACTCTTAAATCAACTAGGTTGCTTTTAAGTAAATACAAATAACAACATAAATAGGAAATATTCTGCAGGTGTTTTTTTCACTGGTGAACTTACACTAACTTAAGATCACATAGTAGTTGTATCAAACAGTCACCCTCTGTAAGTAAATATATGAGATGGAGTTAGTATGTGTAATCCAAGGGGAGTGAATGGAAAGTTCCAATCATCATGATAGTGCTGCAAAAATTTTATAGTAAATTATCTTTGTCATCAAGAACAGCCCCTTTTCTCCACTTTTCTACATGAGGTTGGGATGTGTTGTGAACTGATGCTACTTTTCTCAATTCAGTTCCACTTTCGGGTCTATATTATATCATCAAACGCTTAAAAAAGCGAACGCTGATTGATCGACCTAATTTAAGCAAAAGCTTACAATCTCGAACTGTCAGATCAGCGATTTTTTTCCCAGGGAAAAAAATTGCTGATCCAAAACACATACATACAACACAAGCACACCAAACAAACAGAAATCCACACACATACACCTAAAATCTGATACCTAACCCTACACTAAACTATGCACACACCACTAACTACCCACTTACCTTAACCCAAACCCTAACCCTAAGGTCTGTCACTATCGCACACTCACCTCACCCACTCCCTAACCCTAACTCACTTAAATCCGCCCTAACCCTCATGTCCACTCAATCGCACACACACCTAACCCAAGCCCTAACCCTAACTCACCTAAATCACCGTAACACTCACATCCACACAATCGCACACTTACCTGAATCCGACTGGTAACTTTCCACCATAACACTGAAAATACCGAAGCAATAGAAACGGACAACCAAATTCTTTCCCTAGGAAAAAATTTGAGTTTCTGCTGCTTCGATATTTTGCAGTTTCGCGAAAATAAGTTTGATCAATCAGCTTTCGCTTTTTTAAGCGTTCGAGGATATAATATAGACCCCCACTTTCCTACCTTTCTTAGAAATCATATCTGACAGTCGCAGGTCTTCTCTCACACAATCTATGAGTCTCTTTGAAGGACATCCTCATTTCCTCTTGCTTTCTTCCTGTTTCTCACAAATTCACTTGACGAAATCATTTTCTGCTTTCCTGTACTTCTGTAGTGTGCTCTCTTCTTCCTTCTCTGTAAGTGGAGCTACTTTGGCTTCTGCTGTGATGTCATAATTTCTTCATCTGTCCCATAGTGTACATTTTACCACCCATTTCAGACACCTCATCCCCGTCACTTCTAGCTTTCTCAAGTGGTCTGCCTTGCATATCCTGGTTTCTGTACCATACAAAGAACTAGTCACACCATTGTTTTGAACACCTTATATTTCAACTTCTTTGTTAATTTTCTATCAGACACTGCCCTGGCATGCTGTGCCAGTTGGCTGCAGCCCCTCTGATTCTAGTTTTGACCTCATCATTCAGACATCTCTTCTCCTCAACCACGCCTAACACATACTTCAAGCTGTTAACCTGCTCCACGATTTTCCTTTCTAGCTCAAATTTCAGCTTATTCTAATTTTCCTCATTGATTGCCACGACAGCTCAGTTTCAACCCAAGTGCTTCCAGTTTTGTATTCCATTCTTCCACCATTTACTGAAGTTCCTGTTTGGAGTCTGCTTGTAGTGCCACATTGTCTGCATACCGCAGCTTTGTTGATCTGTTCTTTTCATAATCTTTACTGATGTAGTCTATCACCAGTATGAACAGCACTGGGCTCAGAACTGAGCCCTGATGCACACCTACTTGCACTGGGAAATCCTCTTTGAAGCTGAACATTATCTGTACTTGTGTCATTAGGTCCTTGTACACAGCCTGTGCTAATTCTCCCGGTGTTTCCACGACTGTTAAATTTTCTTTATTGGAACATTGTTAATATGCTTTCTCCAAGTCGAGTATTGCCCAGTTAGACTCGGTCCTCATATCTAACTTCTTCTGCACTCTCTCTTTCACTGCAAACATTGGGTCACTTGTGCTGCTGCTGTGTCCTAATCTGAATCCAAGCTGCTCATCTCCGATCTTAATTTCTATTATTCTACATATTCATTTATCAGCCACCCTTTCCAACATCTGCATGCAGTGTGACTTGAGCTTGATAGCTATACTGCCCTCAGTTATGAATGCCCCCTTTGTTCTTGTACACTGCCACTAGGATTTTTATTCTTCACTCATTTCAGATAATTTGTCTGCATACTGCTTTGATTAGTCTGGACCTTTTTCTCCCCATATCACTCAACATCTTGATAATATCTGCTGTGACCTCATCTGAACATGATGATTTCCCAGACATATTTTCTTAGTGCTGTTCTTACTTCTTCTAGGATAGGTTTTTCTTTTTCTTTCATCTTAGGCTGTTTACAGGGCACTGCAGCTTCTGTGTGGTTTTCTTCATTCGGAATCATTTGGAATCACTCCTTCTGTCTGTCTTTGATGGCCTGTAGACTGCTAAACAGGTTGTTGCTGGCATACCTTATGGGTGATGTCTGATGACTGTCTTCTTTAGCATTCTGCATTTTACTTGCAACCTGGTAGAGTTTCTTGGTGCCATCTGCTGAGTCCCCTTCCAAAAGCAGATGGCACAATGAGACTTTGTTTTTGTATTAAATTTAGATTATGAACTGGTAGTTCCAGTAATTTTTGTTTTCTTGTATTTTTCATAATTTTCATTATCTGCTACATTTTGTTCTTCTGATTATGTCAGTATTCACTTATATGGGATCATAGCAGAGAGAAAATTGGTTGTATCGGAGTTGCATTTTAACATGCAACCCCGTTTCTACCTTATACCTCTGTTGCTTTATGTTTCCAAAGGGATAGTAGGATGGATTACAAGTTTTTTTTAGCTCCTGTTGACCCCTTCCTGACCCTGCACAGCCTCATGCTGTTCACTCTGGCTTCCATGCTTGCCTATATCTGGTCCCCCCATTGGCTACTTGCCAGATATCCCAGAGAGGACTCTACGCTGAGTGGCTCCTAATTCCTTGAGAAGTCAATCTCAACAGTACTCCTTGTGTAAGCCTAGGGAGTGAGGGGTCCACTGGGGAGAAAGAAGCACAGACCCTGAGAGATATTATTCTTGTTGCAGCCAGTCAATCTTCCTAGCTGTGCTGATTGCTAGTTCAAACATGTCAGGACTTTGTCGTTGCCCCCTTGAGTAGACTTTGGATGTCATATGAGACTCATGGTCTCCATTATGGTTCACACTTGCATTGGCTTTCCTCTACACTGTCTCCTGGAATAGAAGAGCTGGTCATTGGCTGCTTAATCGTATCCCCAGCCTCAGTCTTCTCCATTGTGTTGGCTGGGCTTAGCAAAAATTTTGCAAAGTGAAGGTTTGTCTGTCAGCTTTTATTATCCTGCCTGCTAAGAATATGATCATAAAGCAAAATAAATCTGTGATCCCTACCAGTGTTTCATTACTTCTTAACATGCTGTGGGATCTTTACACAAATAAATCATTTCAGCACAGCTGTTTTTAAACCGCCAACTTATAAGAAATGCTGTTTCTTTAAAGTACTTTTTAGAAAGTTATTTCTCTCTTTGTGTTTATCCTGAATGGGATTAACATTAGGATGGTTCCTTGCTTTTTACTTTAAATGGGTGTACTAGTTTTTTGTTATGATTATTTGTCTGGGGTGATTTTATTCTATGGCTGATAACTCTTCCATATTTACTATCTATGGAATAGTAATGAATATTGTTGCAGTATGCCAGCTGTATTCCTTTTCCATTTCCAAACTTCTCACTCCTGTCCCCCATTGCAGAAAAGTTCAGTAAAGCTCTTTTGTGGGAAACGTGTATAGTTCAGGTCAGTTAATGAATTAGCCATCTGATGTTGTTAATTTTCATTCATTCCTTACTGATGGGTATCGGTACTGTCAGAGGAACCAAGTCGGCCTTGTAACAAGCGCTCGTGCCAACCAAAAAACTTTCGAGCTAAGCTTTTACCCACAATGCCCTTCCCTTTTTACCTCAGATCTCGTTTGCTGCATTGCTATAAAGCTGTGTCAAGCCAGCTCTCTAAGCTAAGTAATTTAAAAACTTTTCAAATTACCTGTTGTTAGTTGGATTTTTTTCTTCAATCTTTATCTTTTTTTTACCCACTGTCTTACGGTTAGTGTTTGTACTGTTTTTTCTTTATCCCTTACCATTCTTTACATAATTTCTTAATACCATTGTTGGTAAAGGCCTCCCCCCCCTTACCTTTGAGGTAATTTTTTTCAATACCATTGTTGGTATTTCCACCCCCTCCCCTTTCTTAATTGTGTCGTGTTATAATTTTTGTTTTACACTATGTAAGAAAAGAAAGGAGCATCTGGTTTCAAACAGTGCAATCAGTGTGGCTGCAAGATGCCCAATTCAGACACATATGACTCTTGCAGTTACTTTTTGGGTGTTTCTTCTTCTCTTGATCCAACCACCTTGTTTAATCTGTAAAGGATTTTCTTCTAGGACCCTTAATGAGAGGAAGAATAAACTGATTTTAAAGGGTCTCCTTAAGACACCCTTCTTGGAGGCTATCTCTGGGTCGGAGGGCTCGTCCCCTCCCAGCAAACATTATAAAAAGAGATCACATTCAGTTCCTTCATCACCTTCTGGTGAGAAAAAACAGGAACCGAAACCTAAAATACCTAAACTGTCTGAACCAGGATTAAAATTGACTTCCACGGCACCATCTGTTGCTTTTCCAACCACGGTGCCGTCATCGAAATCTATATCTTCAGTGTCAGTCTTGGCACTGAAAACTACATCTTTGGCACCGATCCAACCAAAGACAATAGAATCCACCTCGATGCTGTCTTTGGTTCCCTAAACTCTGGCACCATCTTCAACAGTACCGTCCACAGCTACAGCGCCGAGCCTGTCTTTAATGTCGACTTCGGAATTTCCCACACCAACAATTGCTCCCATGCATATCTCTACCCTCAACACTTCAGTGCCGGTGATTCCAGCAACCAGGACCCGATATTCACCCTCTGTGGATCCCTTCCTGGGGCTGCAATACAGCCCCTTCTTAGAAAGACCTGACTCACTGTCTGGGATATTGACAGGATCGTCCAGAAGCCGTTCGGAATTGGATGTGGTATGCCTTGTGGATCAGCTGCTAATGGCAAGAGGAATTACAACACCCTCCAAAACTCCCCTCCCTGTTGGAGTTGGGAATCCTTCTCCACAGACTCCAGTTTACTCCCCTCCTTCGACTTCTGTGCAGGTATCAACACCCTCATTGGCTCCCACTGCTTTGGTTTCACTGGTAGACCTCACCGTGGTGCAGGAGCCATCCCTTTGGCTCCCGGTTCATTCAGAACAGAGCCTTTCTTGGATTGTGGCTGGTCCATAGGCAGCGGGGTTCATGGTATGGTACCAATTTTTCTATGATATCGTCCGGGTTCCGGGAGTCCTTTTGGTATCCAGTCCTCTAGAGACTCCTGGCTTGGGAACTGGTTCATTGGAGCAGGCTGTGACCCTGGTTCCATGGTTGTCGTTCTCGGTTCTGGGCTCCCATCCATCTTCAGGCGGGCCAGCTTTCCAGGCAATGGAGAGGGCCCTTACCTCAGTAGGCAAGCCTCCTGCATCGGAACCTTCACTATGTCCTCCCTCTGAGCCGCAGCTGACTCAAGCCACTACTGTAGGACAGCGAGCACAAGAGTCTCAGGATACACTGCTACAGGGTGCCCTTTCTTCAGAGTCCTCCTCAGAAGCTCCCACTGAAGAGGTCTCATGCAAGAAGACTTGCAAAGGGAAGCATACGGACTCACCTGAGGAGTTGCTTACTGAAGACATGGACTACGATGAAGGGGAAGGGTCCCCATGGTCACCCCCTGATGATGTCTCCTTTGGAGACATCCTGGAAATATTGAGACAAAGGGGTGACTGGAAACCCTCCAACCCTTCCTCCGAGAAGTCTGTGTTCCTG
Organism: Protopterus annectens; assembly: GCF_019279795.1. NCBI lineage: Eukaryota > Metazoa > Chordata > Ceratodontiformes > Protopteridae > Protopterus > Protopterus annectens. The sequence goes on along the minus strand of NC_056748.1, from coordinate 848,750,914 downwards.
CAGGCTTTTCAGGCTTGCCCCTGTACTTCCTGGGTGACCCCACCTATAGATGAGCTAGTTCAGGTCATCTTGCAGTGTGCATAGAAATGTCCTGATACCATTGAACTTATCCCATGGAGGCCAGACAAAATCTTCTCTCCCCCTGAACAACATCCTCACTGGTCCAACAGACTTCCAGTAGACGCGATGCTGGTAGCGGCTGCCACAAAAAAAAAACTGGCCAAGGAGAGACAGACTGTCTACCCCCCAAGCAAAGAGTTTCTGGCAGTAGACAGGCTAGGAAAGTGAGTCTTTGCATCAATGACCTTGCTGTTAGGTCCTTGAATTATCTGGCACACTTCACCAGGCTTCAGAGAGACTTAGTGACTGAACTCTCCAAAAAATTAGCAGGAGCTGGGTCTGATGAGGTCCGTGAAAAAGTTGCCTCACAGCTAGCTACCCTAGAATCAATTTCCAACTCCTCCATGTGTTTAATTTCTCACACCATGGAAAGAACTGCCAGAGTGGTGGGTTCAGGCGTTGTCATGAGACACTATGCCTGGATGCGCTTTTGTGACTTTGCAGACCCATTTAAGTCTTCCTTCCTGAATGCTCCAGTGGAAGCCTCTTCCCTTTTCAGCCTGAAAGTGAAAGATACACTAGCCAGGTGTGAAAAGGTTGGCAAGACCCTTTTCTGCCATGGGCATACATTTTTCAGCCCATCAGCGTCCATATTCTAGGAACCAGAGGAGTGGAAAGATATGGCACAAGAAATCACAGGGTCCTTTCCGCAACACACTTGGTGAGTATACTTCCCATGGCAGAAGGGGTAACTCAACCAGAAGATACCCCTATAGGGGCAGAGGGGGTCCATGTGACCAGTGTTCCAGAGACTCTTTCTCAGGACAACCCTACCAGCGCTCCTGAGGAGTGGCCTGGTTGCTTTCCTTTGGAAGCAGTTGAGGGATGTTTTTCCTTGTACCATTCTGCCTGGCAAACAATAACAACAGATTTATGGATGCAACGGATCATTACCAGGGGATACCACATCCCATTCAATCTTTATCCAACATCACCAACTCGAATTCCCGATGTTCAAAGGGAAACAGCAGCATTAGAAATTCAAAAGCTGCTTCAAAAAAGAGTCATACAAACAGTCCCAGCAGACTAAATAGGATCCAGATTTTACTCGAGATTCTTTTTAGTGCCAAAAAAGACAGGGACTGGAGACCAATCCTGGATCTCAGTATCCTAAACAAATTTGTCAAGCAAGAAAAAATCTGGATGGTCACAGTTCAGTCTAGTCTTCTGTTATTGGAGAAAGATGATTGGATGTGCTCAGTAGGTATTCAGGGTGAGTATTACCATATAAAAATGGACAAACACTCCAGAAGATTTCTTCAGTTCCGGCTAGGAGCCAATCACTTTCAATTCCGCGTACTGGCCTTCAGACTCTCTACAGCCCCCAGAGTGTTCATAAGTGCATGGCAGTGGTAACAGCACACATGAGATTATAAGGATTCTGAGTGTTTCCATATCTAGATTATTGGCTCCTCACTGCCCCCACCAAGCATCTACTGGAGACAGCATTACTGTACACTCTCAGACTTGCAGAATATCTGGGAATCTTGATAAATTGGGGAAAGTGCAACCTAATCCCTTCTCAATCCCTAGAATTTATCGGAGCAATCTTCAATACAACTGCTTACTGAGTATCTTTCCCATATCACAGACTACACAGGATAAGATCACAAATCCGGATGATATTCTGTCAAAATCTAGTTCCAGCCTGAATGGTACTTCAACTCCTAGGTTCTATGGCGGCATCAATTACAATAGTGCCCTTGGCAAGACTACACATGAGAATTCTACAATGGCTCCTTCTACCACAATGGTATCCTTTACAACACCCCTTATCCATCCAAATTTGAGCAATCCAAAGATGCAAGAAAGATTTAATGTCATGGATGAAGTCAGACGGACAACAATGGAGCCTCCCCCTTTGTCCTCAACAGCCCAGGGCCACAGTGTCCACAGATGCTTCCCTGATAGGGTGGGGGTCTTTACCAGGGGAAGACAGTCCAAGGTACTTGGTCAGATACAGAAGCTCACTTGCATATCAATGTCCTAGAACTGAGGGCAGTGCTTCTAGCATTGCAAGCATTTCATCCCATACTTCCGTTAGGGACAATTGTGGTTCAGTCAGACAACATGTCATTAGTCTGGTACATCAACAAACAAGGGAGAACCAAATCCTACCCACTATGTCAAGAAGCCATGAGAATTTGGCAATGGATGATAGCTTCCAACCGCTTTCTGATAGCAACGCATATTCCCGTGAGTTTCAATGTGATTGCAGACAAGATGAGCAGATGCATCGTATTGCCTCATGAGTGGTCCCTCAATTTTATTATTCTGGCAAAGATCTTCAAGTCGCTGGGGCCAGCCTTGCTGAGACCTATTCGCCTCCCCAGCAAACCACAAATGCAGCAGCTACTTTGCCCTAATTCCCCCCACAGGGGAAGTCCCAGAGGGACTGTCTGATCCATGATTGGCCCATGGGACTTCAGTATGCTTTTCCTCCTTTTCCCCTGATTTCCCAATTTCTAAAGATAGCCCTTCATCTGAAAAGCAGAGTAATCCTCATTGCTCCTTATTGGCCATGACATGTTTGGTTTCCCTTCCTTTGGCCTCACCTACCAGATCACCCATGGATTCTGGATCCCTCTTCAGAACTGATCTTGCACCCACAGGAGTTGACTCACCCAAACATCTCCAGTTTCAAGCTGACAGCTTGGTTCCTCCACTTCCAGTAATTGCCAGGCAGAACAACCTCACCTCCCCAGTGTGTAATATTTTTCTGGCTTCACATAAACCATCCACCAGGAAGACCTATCTCAGCAAATGGAAGAGGTTCCTCATTTGGTCTCAAAAACACAATTAGATTTTTTGCTCAGCTCCAGTTGCTGTAGTTTTGTACTATTTATCAAATCTTGATTCAGGAGCACCAGCCTCAACTATTCGGGTACACTTAGCTGCTATCTCAAATTTCCATAATGGTTTTCAAGATTCTTCACTTATATCCTACCATCTCTGCAAAACGTTCTTAAAAGGTGTTCTGCATATCAGACCCCCTTTCAGGGAACCAGTCGAACCTTGGAATTTAACATTAGTATTACAGTCTCTAACACAATCCTTTGAACTTGCCTGTACTTGCGATCTAAAATTCCTGTCCTGGAAATCATTATTTTTGATAGCTATCAGATCACTAGATGCATCTAGGAGCTTCAAGCTTTGTGTATCAGACGACCTTACATGATATTTCATAAAGACAGAGTATCACTCCATCCTTTCTGCCCAAATTTATTTCTGAATTGATGATTAACTAAACAATTGACCTGCCGGTATTTTTTTCCAACTACTCAAACAAAGGAGAATATTGCCTTCACTTACTGGACGTACCTAGGCAATTATGTTTTTACCTGGACAGAACTAAATCAATAAATAAATCAAACCAATTATTTGTGGCCTTCTCAGGAGCAAAAATGGGAAATCCTGTCTCAAAAGTAAGTTTGGCCAAATGGTTGAGAAACTGTATAACCTTGATTTGCCAAAAAAATAAGACACCTCTGCCTTGCAAATTCAGAGCACATTCGACCAGGTCAGTAGAAACTTCTGTTGCTTTCCATGCAAGGGCTTCTTTGACATTTGTGCAGCCACAACCTGGGCTAACCCTCATACCTTTATCACTCATTACAAATTGGATTTGGCCTCTAGGGGAAGAGCATCCTTCGGTTCAGTGGTACTCAGGAACATTCTTCCATAAGGGCCTCCCAGGACTAAAGGTAGCTAGGGAGTCTGTCTCATCAGTAAAGAATGAATGAAGTTTAACACTATCAGATAAAGAAGTTATGTTCTTACCATAACGTTCCATCTGTGTTGTTGATCTTCATTCATTCATTACGTCCCACCCTCCTTCCCTCTCTTAAGGTTCCTGGGGGATCGTACAGGGTCCTGTGCCTGTTTTTAGGATTTTTCTGCCAGAGACAGCCTCTACTTTACTTATTTTAGGCAAATTCGATCTGAGGTAACAAGGGTAAGGGCATTTTGGAAAAAGCTTAGCTCGAGAGTTGTTTGGCTGGCACAAGCTTGTTACAAGGCGACTCATTTCTGAGGACGGAACCAATACCCATCAGTAATGAATGAATGAAGATCAACGACATAGATGGAACATTATGGTAAGAACATAAGTTATTTTTTCTCAATGCCATTAGTAGTCCAGTATTTTCACTTTTCTCTCATTTGTTTTATATGGTACAGATCCAGGTTTTCTTGCTTATGTCATTTGCATGCAATATTGTGCCATTTATGGACCAAGCTTTCATAAGTGTAATTTATTTCTATGATGCTAACTCAGTTTGCAAGTGTAATTGAGCTTGACTTGATGACTTGTACCCAAGTTTGGACTCCAGAAGTTATCTTGAGATGTTAATAAGTTGTGTATCATATTGTTTTGACATCCCATAAAAATCACATTTCAAACAAATCCAGTGTTTTCAAAGTATCCTGTGATCTTTTACTCTTACAATTATGAATCTGCACCAGTTGGTGCCAAACCAAACTGTTACTGATGTGGATGTTAGAATTGCACAGATAATTCTTTTTTTTTTTTTTTTTTACTTTGCCTTAGTCTTAGTAAGTTATTAACCATATCTGTATTTCATGCTGTTTCTAGGCTGCTTAGTATGACTGGTTTCTATATGGATTGTATTAATATTTTCTGCCAATAGACTGACTGAAAAGTGTCTCTTATGCTCTAAATAAATAAAATATTCCCTATTTTTAAGTGTAGTATATGCAGAAGGATATTATTCCTACACTTCACGTGTTGCAGTTATTGTGTATGAGCACATATTTTATCGACTAAAATCAATGTTAATGATTGACTAGAGAAAGAAGTAAACTTTTGGTTAGCCAGCATAAAGAGCTTCCTCTGAAACAGGTAAAACACCAAGGGGTGAATTGGTTGGTCATTATGTGTTATTTAAGTATATGTGTATGTTTTGCATATAGTAAACTGTTTAATAATTTCAGTGTCAGGATTTCAGTAGGGATCAAGAAGGAGCAGTAATACTGTTGTGTGGGCTAACGAAATCCATAGCTGCAATATTTCAGCGTTATACAAGTCGAAAAACACTGAGGCATTATCAAATAGTAGTCCATTAACAGCTGTAGAAGTATCCCCTGTTGTCTGTCCTGTAAGTAACCTTCATACTCTACCTCCAATTTAGTGCTTTACCAGAGCACCTGGATGCTTCCACGATTGCTACTTGTTACCCTATAGGCTACCGTCCCAGATATGATGACTTACTCCAAAGGCCTCCTCTAATTGTTTCATTATTCAGGGTGTTAAAGTAATAACTGTTCAATATTTTTGTTTCGCTCACATTGTTTTTAAGATATTTTAGTGTGCATAGCCACACATTTACTTCTCCAGCATAGTTTGTGATGCTCATATCCTTCATCTGCAATGGGATGTTCTATAACTGGTGCACAGTTGAGGACCCTTTGTAAGTCAAAATAAATATATGCTCTGAGCTGATTAAGATGAGTGCCTGTTGGTTGACTAAGTATCTAATCTAGTTTGCCTTGACAATCCTGAAACTAGTATATGTGTTGGATTATATTCACTGCTGCCCTTTAAAGGAAGGAGTCATGGTGTAGAACAATAGTTTTCTGCCTTTCATGATTCATTGATCTTAAAATTCATGCTGTTCTAGGAAAGCCACCATCATATGGCAGAACTGTGAAAGCCTAGCTATATTAAAGGGATGTAGCCATCTAGGTACTATAGCAATTCTGTACTACAGTGCCCTGTCTGGAGTACAGAAACATATTAAGCACTGACTAGAAATGACACAGACTATTACATATTTTGCTTTTGTGCAACTAGTTATACTAATTTCTGATTCTTCTGCCCAGCAAACTTCAGCTATCAGTAGGATATGGCAGCAGTCATAGATAGGCAGTTTATTTGTTCTACATCAAATTCAACACAAGGGTCTTGACACTTAAAAGAACGAACAACAGTGCTGTAAACATCAAAGTTTTCTGTAAAACTTTAAAAGCATTTTTGTAGGAGGACATTTTCTAAGCCTATCCCCTTGATATTGTGGGCTCTGACCCTATAACCCCTGATGCTTTTTTTTTTACCAACCCCAAAGTCACTATGCATTGTAGAGACAGGTATTCTCTAACATACCAAAATCCTGATATTAGTATATAACCTCATACATTTGTCTATTTTTCTCAGTGCATGATTTCCCTCTCAGACAGAATAACTTGAAGGAGGACAATCTGTTACAGCAAGTGTATATTGTTAATCTTGAAAAAGGAACTTTAACAAGCAATTCCCCCTTAAGAGAAATATATTGGAAGGTTTCCAGTGGCAAACAGAATGTAGCATGGTTTTAGCTTCATTAGGGTAAGATGTGCCAATCCCTGTTCATCTTACTTTCAGTAATTACTTGCAACACTTTTTTAGTTAGTCATATGTTGTCTGTTTACATATCTGGAAAGAAAGTGCATTTGGACAACTCTTTGCCGGATGCATTCTTTTACATGTTAGTCAGTTTATGTACAGTTCTTTTAGGCATCTAAATGCTTGAAATTTATGTGTGAGTATCCAGGTAAAAGAAAAACATTACTGTATTTTAGTGAGGTACTTTCATGAGTGGTTACATTTGAATTTAGCTAGAATCTACATGTAAACTTGACACTTCAGCATATAACCTACTTTTTTCCCATGATTTCCTCATATGATCTTCTCTCTTCACCTTTCTCCACTGTATACTTTCTCAATATTACCTTCTTCTTTCATTTGTTACCCCTTACCAGCTAGGACTTTGTCTAGGTGGTTTGTCTCATTTTTCTGCTTTTCTTCTTCTCTCGATAAATGGTTTCATTCTGCCTCTTACTCTTTGCTTTATGCACTCCAAATCTCTTACACAATTATTTCTATCCATTCATTTTTTGACCAGGATGGAAGATTATCCTTGTGGACCTTTTCTAAGACACATTTGGACCACAGAGGTTAGACATGAAGTTATGGTGACATATATTCAAAAGCATTATATTACACAGTGTGAGGCAGTGATTTGTAATATAACTCTTTTGTTCATGGTGGTGCACTGAGCCAGTATGTAAATTGTAATATAATGTGTTTTTACTTTGAAGATAAACTGGACTGTTGCCAAGCTACTCCAAGATGTTGCTGGTATACGAAGTAACACAAGCCACAAAAACACTGTATGTTTTAGAAAAATTTCAAAAGAATCCCAAGTTTGTTTGTATCTTTCAGCTTTTCCTGGTTAGGGGTTGCCACAGCAGAACTCCGGTCTGCTAATGATTGGTAGTTGATTTTTACATGTCGAGTTACCAGCCTTGATGCACAACCTTCAACGAAGGTATGCCCATTCACACATGTCTCCATGCAGAAGACGCTCTAGCTGAGAATCGAACCAGACAGTGTCTTATTGTGAAGAGACAATGCTACCGCAGCACCACCACCACCGCGGATCAAAAGAATTCCAAGTATTCAATGGTATTTGCCTAACTGACTGGAAATGATTGGACCTGTGCTGTAAGATAATTAGTTGTATTTTGTATTCCTCCAGGAAGCTATTGTAGTGCCCTTTTAACTTTGTCTTGCAGTTAGCCTATAACAGGCTATAAGCACTACCATTATCATTAGTTGCATTTTGATGAAAATGCATTTGCAGAGTTGACTAATGATGAATCTGCATAGATCCATCAGACAGTTGGATTTTTATCATTGTGAAATCAGCTGTTCAGTGGCCAGTCATTATTCTGTAACCATGAAGTAAATAAAACATAGCTGCAAGTGATTTTGAAGCATAGTATCTGTAGGTGACAATGAAAGTAGACTTATTGATAAGATCATAGGAGGTTACTAGGCTAATAGCCCTGGGGCCCTTACGAGTCTTGCCAAGAGTTTATCCCCAAAAAAGAAGCCTCAGTCAGCACCTGTCACCCCTGTCAATGAGGGACACAGGTGAAACCCCTGGGACAAATTTGTGGTTTCCCATCCACTCATCAAGGTTGCGCTTGAAGAGGGTCAGCGAGGTACTCTGTTTGATGTGCATGGGAAGTCTATTCCAGAGATGTCGCATATTAGATTCAGGCCTTTTGAGTGGGTAATGTGTGAGGAGTTAGACTTGCGGATATGGAGCATCTTTAGTAGGGTCCAAGATTGCCTTGTAGGTGAGACACAGATCACACCTAAGCAAGCTTTATGATACTGAGTAGAGCGATAGTGATTTGAGCCTGACCATATAGGACAGGTGTTGGAGGTCATGGATTCTCTTTGTGAGGTATTTCTGTGGCCTTTCCAGTTGGTGCAGATGTTTAGAGAGGTACATACCAAACTGGGCGTTATACTCAATTACTGGTCTAATGAGGGAGGAGTATAGAGATGTAATAACCTCCTTTTTTCTGGATGCAATCCCTTTACTTATGAGATGAACAAAGTAAAAGGTTTTTATGACCACTGCTGCTACATAATGGTCGAATGTGAGATTGCTGTCAACCTGAGTACCCAGGCCTCTCATCACAGGTTGTGTACTTAGTGGGATGCCGTTGATGTGGTAATCAGTAGGGGTCATGTTTTTGCCGAATGGATGATGATACATTTATTTGCATTTCACTTGAGACCATGAATTTGGCCCCGGTCATTAGTTGCTGTGGGACCATCTTGCAGTATGTTAACATCATTTGGGGAGTCAGTGACAGCCCCCAACTTACAGTCGTCTGCAAACTTGGTCAGTCACGGGCCTTTTGAATTTGCCTGGACCTTTGAGAAGTAGATACCAAACAGTAGGGGTCCCAGGACAGATCCTTGGGGAACTTTCCTAATGACAGGTCTGCTTTCAGAGGTGGAGGCACCTATTTTGACCTTGTGGGTCCTATCGGTAAGTCAGTTGGCAACCCACCTGATGAGATAGGGATTTACGTCAAGTTGTGTTAGTTTTTCGATGATGCCCAAGGGAGGGATTGTGTCAAAGGCCTTGGCCAAGTCAAGGTAAGCTGTATGTACTGATTTTCCCTCATCCAAGGCCTTGGTGACAGTCTCAAAGAAGTCAGCCAGGTTCAACATCAGACTTATTGAGTACAATGCTCCCCTTGGTGTGTACCTAACCAAGCATATCCAACAAGTGGAATGTCCACAGAGGTTCCTCACTAAAAGAATACAGAGTATAAGTAATATGTCTTATGCAGACCGCCTCAAGGCCCTATCCTTGTATTCTGTCTCCTACAGGCTTTTGAGGGAAGATTTATGCCTGGCATACAGGGCATTGTCAGACCGGGTCTATATTACAAGATCGAAACTTCAGTTAATTGAATAACTAAAGATCGATCTTATAATATTGAAAGCTAAAAACCTCGAACAGCCAATTTAACACAGGGGAAACACTTCCCTTGGCTGCATTAAAAAAAACTTTTAATCCCAAATCAAGTTGGGGGCTTCACCCCCACACCCCTCAATGTGGGGGGTTGTGCCCCCCACAGCCCCACTAACTAAATATACAACTCAGAGACCGCTCCAAATTGGAGAAAAGGGAATAATCCACATTATGGCCAAGGGAAGTGTTTTCCTGCATTAAATCGTCCATTCGAAGTTTTTAGCTTTTGATATTACAAGATCGATCTTTATTTATCTGATTAACTAAAGTTTCGATCTTTATATAGACCTATCAGACACCACTCTGATGGATCTCCTGCATATGCACAAAATGAACAGTACCAGAATTACCTGTTCTAAAGACTTAAACTTTGCCTGTGATATAAATAGGACCTGCTGGAGAGATAGGTATGTATTCCAGAGACTACCCCATCTATGGCACAGGCTCCCCATCCATGTGAAGCAGAGTTCTTCCCTAACCCAATTCAAGTGCAACTTAGAGAATTGGATGGGAGACCAGAAAGTCATCCCTGGTTTGGCACCTGTGTCTCTAATGGACACAGGTAACTTGTAAATGGTTGAGCTCCCAGGCCCATGTTTACACTTATCAAGGGTATCACAACTTGTCAGAGATTTGGGAAGCATGTCTAGGCTTAAAAAGGCTCTTGTGGTCATTAGCCTAGTAAACACCTATGGACCTGACATGCAAAATTTCAATGATTTTGTGTCGTCGTTATGTACCTCAACATATGTGCTGTTCAACCAAGTTAAATAAATCCATGTGTAAGCACAATTCTAACCATTTCCAAGCAATTAGGCTATATGTGTGGAAAATAAAATGCAACCCTGGCGTTTGAATATATTGTTGGGAGGGGTGTGGGGGGTGCACCCCCCACATTGCGGCGGGTGGGGGCGTATCCCCTCACAAAGTTCAGTCTTACTAAACAATATCAAGTCAAACCACAAAATATCTGATCAAACTAGGTGGGGGGGCTACGCCACCCACACCCCCCCAATATGGGGGGGCTGCGCCACCCACACCCCCCCTAACAATATATTCTAACTCCAGGGTCGCACTACAGTGGGGAGCAGGGCATATACATTTTACTTGGCTTACAGTGCTCTACAGACTGCCAGTGCTGTTTTTCAGTCAAATGAGTTTTCGGTCATATGGGTTTTCAGTCAGATGAACTTTAGGTCATTTGGTCTTAGTCAAATGGGCTTCGGTCATATGAACTTTCAGTCATATGTAGTGATCCCATATATATATATATATATATATATATATATATATATATATATATATATATATCTATATAAATATATATATATATATATATATATATATATGAATCTCCTTCACAAGCTTGAAGTTTCAAACCTACGAACTGCAAATGGTTGAGACCATAAGAGCAAAGATTTAAAACTTTGAAATTGTAATAAAAAAAAAAATTACGGACCTGCACCCCCCACACCCCCCCTGCTAAATAAATATACCAACTCCAAGATACCACTACAGTGAAGAAAACAGTACATTTCCAGTTCCGCTCTGTATGGCGATCTCCATTCAAAACATTCAAAGTTTAAAAACTGTGATCTTAACGTCTCGACCATTTGCAGTTCAAAGTTTTGAAACTTCCAGCTTGTGAAGGGAATTCATATATATATATATATATATATATATATATATATATATATATATATACACATATATATATATATATATGGGTCTCCCTGACAACGCCAAAAGCTGACAATGCCGACGATGAGAAGACTGACACCAGATGATTGAAAACTGAGATGACCGATGGATGAAAACCCCGACACTGAGAACACCGACATGTGAAAAGGCTGTGTAAGTATGCGGTAGTGACGGACGTTAGGGTACGAGTAAGGTAAGTGTGCGATATTGACGGACTCTAGGGATAGGGATGGGTTAAGTGAGTTAAGGTTAGGGTGCGGGTCAGGTGAGTGTGCGATAGTGACAGTCTTTAGGGTTAAGGGCGGGTTAAGTGAGTTAGGGTTAGGGTTAGGGCGCGGGTTAGGTGAGTGTGTGATAGTGACAGTCTTTAGGGTTAGGGGCGGGTTAAGTGAGTTAGGGTTAGGGTGCAGGTTAGGTGAGTGTGCGATAGTGACAGTCTTTAGGGTTAGGGGCAGGAGTTAGGGTTAGGGCGCGGGTTGGGTGAGTGTGCGATAGTGACGGACCTTAGGGTTAGGGTTTGGGTTAAGGTTGTAGATAGTTGTGTATGTAAGGTTTAGTGTGGGTTTGTAAGGATTTTGGTGTGCTTGTGTTGTGTGTGTGCTTTTTGGACAGGGGATTTGTTTTGTTTGTTGATTGTCGGGATTGTGGTGTGTCGGGCATGTGAGGTTCCGTGTTTGTGAACATTCGGTTATGTGGTGTCGGTGATTTCGTTGTCGGTGTTGTAGTCCATCAGTGTTGTCAGGTAGATCCGTATATATATATATATATATATATATATATATATATATATATATGTGTGTGTGTGTGTGTGTCTCTGTGTATATGTATATATATATATATATATGGTTCCACTTCATAATCTCGAAATACTGAAATCTCGAATTTCAGTATTTCGAAACTATAAAGCCGAACCATTCACAATCCCGAAACCCACAATCACGAACATACGTACACCATACACCACTTAACACACACACTATTCTACCCACAGCACACAAACCACACAACCCTACACTACATGTAAGCAGGGGCGCAAGCCTCCCTGCACCCCCTACTTATATATGCCAACTATGAGATCGCACAGGACGAAAAAAAAAAAACAATCACACCATGGCATTCTACACTTGTTCGCGCGCACTCACACACACACACACACACACACACACACACACACACACACACACACACACGCACACACGCACACACAAATACACATCACACATACACCAACAAATCCAACACTCACACTCATACTTACATCCCCCTACCCCTTACCCACACATACAATGTACAAAAAACACACATACACTCACTCACCTTCAATTCCAAACACCATACCAGCCAAACACTT
>NC_056748.1:848693401-848735901 GCF_019279795.1 Protopterus annectens | reverse complement strand
TTAAAGCTACTACCGTCGATAAAATGATATGCAGCCATGACATATATGTTCTTGTATTCACTGCTGCAGTATTCTTAACTGATTCCCTCTGATGGAAGCCCGAACACCTGAAGTTCTGATTATGGTAAGTCTGAACATCACTTTTATGCCCTACGCTATGCAAGGAGCATTTTGGTGACGTTCGGCATACCTTTTAAAAGCAACAATTAGTTTTTGGTAGACTGGCTGGACATTTGGGCTCCCACGGCAGAGAATCCCGTCTGTTAAGAATACTGCAGCAGTGAAGGCAAGGACATCTGCTGTTATGGTAAGATTTTACACAACTGTACTATACACACACATGCACACACATAGATATAAATATAATATCATATACTTACTGTGATAAGGAATATATAAGCATACTGAGTTGTTAATGTGTGTATCCTTGAGTAGGTACATCTTTTTGAGAAAGATTACTAAGTCTAAGAATGTCAAGGCTAAGTCTCATACAGAAGTATGTAAAGTAATTGCTGCAACAAAATATATGAACACCAGATATTATCCACAAAGATTAAAAAACAAAACACCAACACTTAAATATGTATACTACAGTACATAAATTTGGACCATGCACATCCAGATTCCCCAATTCTTAAGTATAACAGCTTTGCAGTCTAATACCAGGGAAAAGGCACATTTCCCAATCTCCTATTACAGCAGTCTCACACTGGCAGGTTCAATCAGCTGATCTGATTAACCAAATATGACAGGCGGAAAAGTTGTTGAGAAAACAAACTTTAGATATAAATACAGGAACCTTCAGTTAATTTATTTTCCTGTACTGATGTACCTGAGCATCTTTCTATAGCCAGTCAGTCAGTATGTCTTTGTGAACTGGGAAAGAAATCGTGGTACTTAGAAAAAAAAATGCAAACATAGAAAGTATATATAAATTTTATACAGGCTGTGAGTATTAGTCATGACTCGACCCATAACCAAGGAACTAAGAAACAGAGATCATAGCAATGGATGAGAGGCTGCACAGGACAGATGGAGTTTGTTTACTTTCAATTAAATGGTTGTCAAACTTTAAATCTTTCTATAAGCAAACATCAAAATTTCACTCTCTAACCCATGTTGTGTGCATGGCAGTGCACATACAGAGTTAGCAGATTTCGAAAGTCATTTACATACTTACATACATACATACATACATAGAAAAGTGAAAGATAAGCATCTGCAAGAGCATTGGTGTTAGATGATTTGATTTTAAATGCATTTTTAGGGATTGCTTACCTCAGTTTCTTCTCTTTGTGAATTTCTGCATCTGTTTCTTTGCTGTGTGTTGATTTTATGTAGAAAATCTTACTGATGGGTTTGCGTGACTAGTAGCATGTAAATGAGCATGCGTACCTCTAACATTCCTGAATTGTCAGCCATTTATAAAGTTAAGAACTGAGAAAAATGTTAAAACATAGGCTTTAGTATCACAACTGCACACTTCAAAATACTAACGGAAACTAGCTTTACTAAAAATGTTTTATTTTGTTGGTTAAATGAGATGATGAGATTTTATTTTGTAGTTTCTGTTATGTGATTTTATTTTGCAGTTTCTGGCCTTTCTTTGACATGTTACTTTGAGTGCAGATATCTGTCCAGATCTAATAAAATTGATAGACTAAAGTAGTTCAGCAATTTGCACAAATTTCTTCCAAATGAAATTATTTTTTCCTTTCATGTTGATCTGATCTGTGTTTTTTTGTTTCTGGAATTATAACAAAACACAAACTTTGTCAGCTGTTTTGCTCTTTAGAGGTCTTTTTTATATGAAATATTGTCTTTTTTATAGTTTACATGTCTTTACATGGAAATCGTGACCCTACTAGTATGATCTACTGAACCAACCCCCACAAATGTGTGTTAGGTTATAACTGCACCCTTCATATAATTCCTTTTCAGTCCTCACTACACAATCTCTTTGGCAAATGTCTTCATCCACCACTGCCATAAGTCTATCCTTGTTACAGTCCCCAGATGTAGTCTAGGAAATCATTAAATGTACAGTGGCCTGAACTGTTGCCCTGTGGTTGTCTTCTCTCTTATATTGTCACCAGTCTGCATTGGTGAAGATTATTGCAGTTCTTAATTTATGCTAGAGTCTGCCTTTCATTGGCTCACTGGGTAGCCCATTTTTCTAGCTTTACTATCCTGCTGTCATTCACTGTTATACGCTGTGCTTCATTATTATGGTATTTGCTACGCTCTGTACTTTGTACAATATGTGATGATATATGCTAGTGTTGGCATTGCATCGTATATGGATCACTGTGTAATAATCTGTTTATGCTTTCTACCTTGTTTTGTATTCTAACTCATTCCCCTGGTAAACTCCTAGAATGAGAATTGATAACAAACAGATCTTGCAAGTGCATATCAGTAACTGTGCAAACCACCACCAAAAAAAAGCATGGTAAATCAATGTAACACAAAACAGATTGAACCAAAAACCAAGTAGACTGCCAATAAAATCCAACAAGACATTTAAATATTTACTTCTTTTTGTCTCCCAGCATATTATGTGGGCAAGAAAGAAAGGAACTAGGTTTCAGAATATATGAAAACTATTATGGTATAATCACAACTGGATCATGATTAAATGGGGCCCTAGGCAGCGTAACGGATCAGTGCCCCCCATAACTATTCCAGTGTCCCTTTACTTGTCCACGTCTGCCCACCTAGCATAAATACTGCTCATACCTGTCAGTGTGTTTACCATTTTCTTGTTTGTTTCTACAATGATGGCAGATATTTATATTTAATTTAAAACTTTTATTTCAAACCTTATAGCACAGACAGTGATAGCCATTTGCTAAACAAACAATATAGTTTCATGAAGAAAACAGACTTAGCATGAGCAATAGTAAACTTTTCTTCCCTTGAAACTCATGTTCATTAAAACTGCATTGAAACTTACATTCATTGAAAATGCACCTGGCAAGTGGCAGATTAAGAATACCTTTGAGCTGTTTTCAAACAATGGGCCCCCTGTACACATTTTTAGGAACATGTATAAATACACGTGTTCTTTGATTCACCTTCCTGATTGTATTAAATTATATTCCTTGTTTAATATAGCAACACATATTACAGTGTTTTCAATTTGTAGTTTTGACTATTTTTGCAGTAAGCAGTGAAATAAAATGTATGGACCAATCATAACATAACTGTCCATTTCAGAAAATTTCAACTACAAAAGGCCACTCAAAATGCTGTCATTATAATCCACCAGTATCAATCAGTGTGCACAATATCTGCAAAAGAATAATTCCACACTGAAGAGAACTATTATTAATGCAGTGGTTGCTGCTGACAAACAATTGTATTTCAGTGCTTCATCTACAAATACAGTTCCTACTATCCTTGAAGAATAAATTGCCTGTGTTACATTAAAAAAAAAACATGTTGTTCTGATGATATGCAATAAGGAATGTCTGGCAAATAAAGACAACAGGTTCATAGTTACTAGTCATCTCTTCCTGATGACAACACACTCATGAGTTCAGCACTCCCCATTCTGCTCTGTAGTGTTAACAATCAATCTTTCTGGTGTTGGAATATTACCCACAATCTTCTGCACCAAAACTGTGTGCTACCTTTTGCCCTACTGACACTTAACTATGAACTAGAAAACTATGAAACTTTGAGTGACATTGATAGACTGTAATCCTCAGTGATTTACAAAAATAAATAAATTAAATAAATAAAAGAGACCTGGCAATTGGTGTGGAGGTTTAAGGCACTTACCTATCAATAATTAAGGTTCAGGTTTTGACTCTAAGCAAAACCAACAAAATACAGGCTAAACCAAGAAATCCAAATAGAATGGAGACAGCAGAAAGGAGAAAATCCATGGCTGATAAATCCATCCGACCATCCTCAACCTCTTTTCCCATTTTGCACATGGGGTCTGGGTGTCACTTCAGCAGTGACAATCCTCTCGAGCCAAGGTTTACACCACCGGGTGGCTAGCCCTGCCGTAGTAGTTCATTCGTACCACACACTCGCACACACTCTCACCCATTTAGAGTGTCCAATCCACCTTCTGCATGTCTTTGGAATGTGGAAGGAAATGGAGCAGCCAGAGGAAACTGACGTCACCACAGGGAGGACATGCAGACTCTGCACAGAAGGCACGTCAGCCAAGAATCAAACCGGAGAGCCTCTTGCTGTGAGGTGACAAAGCTAACCCCTGCACCACCGCTGCCAATTCAACAAGTATTAAAAGCGATAAAAGATTCACAAATACAGATAAGTGCTTTTGTCCTGTTAAATTACAAGATTTAATCAGATGAATCCTACTAGGAAGGCATTCGATTTAAATCACCCACCACTTGGTCACATGATAAAATTAAAAACCAACGTCATGCCCACTTTAAGGTTACAACGCCCAGGAGGAGAGAGAGAGAGAGAGAGAGAGAGAGCTTTCTTCCCATTGAGGATGGGTTGAAGAGGGAGTATAATGAACCCGCAAAACATTCAAGGAAAGTGTGAAGGAACTGAGTTAAAAGAAAGCACCCATATGGTATGAGCGGTTATGATCTCTAAACTGAGAGGATGAGTTACAGGCAGGAGAGAGAGAGAGAGAGCTAGCGAGAAGTGTACAGCTGGAATGACACTTCATCAAACTTTGTGAAAATGGTGTTTATGACTTATGATTTTGGACAACAATCTGAATAGCCAATTTCTCAAATGGGGTCATTGCAAAAGAGGAATCATTTTTTATCCCAAAGGTATAGCACTCCCAGAGTTTATTATATTACTAGCAGGTCTTAAAGGATGCAGTCTTATGCATGAGGAAGGTGGAAGGCTTTGTCCCATACATAAAAAAAAAAAAATCAAAATCTGATTAACTAGATTTTTGGTACCTTATTTTATTCAAACATCTGTTTAGCTTTTATCATTTCAAGAAAATAGGCGGAGAATCTTGGAAAAGGCTCCCTCATTGGATGCTGTGGATAACGAATAAGGTTCTTTGGAAGGATAATGGAAAGGGGATGGAAGAAGTAGAAAGCTAGGTATTAGAGGCAGTGTTGTGCTTGACTAAGTTTGAAAAGTATGTACTCCGCTGTACTACTCAATATACTGATGTATTCATTTTCGGAATAACATGGAAAACATGCTTAGGCTTAATGGGCAACCTAGTTAACAAATTAGGTAGTTAAATATTTCTACCATTTCACTCAACCACTTTATTGAGGATTTAAGTGCCTCTCAGTTCAGATTAAGGTTTTCTATAACTCTGGTTCTCCTTCTGTATCTATCTTTTGCTGGTTCTTTTCCTGACTTTGCAGTAATCATTTTCTTTTGCTTCTGGTGGCCTCTGCAGAATAAAAACCAACCAGAGATCCTTTGACTTCTGATGTAGCTTCTTGCTCAGCTTGCAATCTGCTCTTCTTTCCTTCTGTTCCTCATTAACATGCTCTCCTTCTTATTTGATCCTATAACCCTCAAACATATAATTATTGTCACCTTACCTCCTTTTTTCCCCTCTCCCTCGTGTAAGTAGCATGAATCCTGGTAACACCATAACCCAGCCTGGTTGATGTACATTTTGTCAAACCTTTTTTTGTTGTTTAACAAAATAAGAGCCAGCTTGTGTGATTGAAAATCAGCTGACCACACATACTAGGTTTTGCTTCTGTGGAAGAACAAAATACAGTGTAGTGTGTTCTTGTAATATGTGTTTATAATTAGCAGGGGGTCTAATGGTTGCAGTGGGGGCTTTTTTCAATAAGTTGGTAATTAAACATTTGCTTTCAATCATGTGTAGTTCGATATTTTGGTGTATCAAGAAAGGGATATACACCCCCAGCCCATATGCTATATAGGTCTTGCTTCTGTTGTGACTGCTATTGCTACACTTCATTTTACAAGCACTTCTTGTAGTCATTTCAGTGTTTTACTTAGGAATCTGTTCAGATTGCAAGACCTGAAATAACATTTCTCTGGACTTCATGATTAAGGTGGGAAAAGGAATTTCATAGATTCATAGAGTTTACAAAGTAGCGACAGTCATAGGCCATAATCACCTTGACAATACCTGTCCTCATAGGACACCTCCCAGCCTTCATAAGAGTCAAAAGTGTATACATTGTAAGTCATGTTCAGCTCCTGCACTCACTTTCAATGCATACCGATATAATTTCCTATCAAAATGTGTTAATGAAACCTGTACATAATACAAACAGCTACGTCTGAAATCTGGTCTTTCAGTCTTTCTATACAAACAGTCTAATCTATCTTTAAAAGTATTTCTGCTAAAATGCCATAATGACAGTGCACTGTAGCTAGTATCAGAGTTATTCAGCTTTGAGGTTCCATGCACTGTATTCATAGTACAATGTCTTTCCTTGTGAAGAGAAATGCATAAAATCAAATCAATGCATTTCATTCAAAAATGTGTACAGCAGTTTTGCATTTGAGCTAACCATAATACCTCCCTTACATCCTAGGTACAGAGATCTGGAGTTAGCATATTCAGGTATCCGGGGTGTGACAGTGATGGCCAAGAGGGATGAAATGTGTTTGCAGGAGCTTTGAGGTGGCCATGGCTCTAGTGAGAGCATCACAAATAAGTAAGAGATAAGCTGGCAAATGCATTACACATCCTATATCCTTATCAATGAGGACATAGGTGACCTACAAACTCTAGACCCAACCCAGTTTGGCTTTGCTAATGGTAAATCATGCTTATTAAACCTAGTAGACTTCTTCGAGAAAGCCAGCAAAGCCCTGGATAAAGGTAACACAGTGCATACTGCCAATATTGACCTAGCCAAGGCTTTTGACACAGTCCTACATGCAGGTATCATTGAGAAACTGTCCCAGATGGGAATTAAACCTTACACCACTACATGGGTAGCCAGTTGGCTCACCGACAGAACACATACTGTCAAAGTTGGTGACTCCACCACTACCAGTAGACCCTTCACCAGTGGAGACCACAGTGATCGATGCTGAGCCCTTTACTGTTTGAAGTCTATTTCTGGGAAGTCCAGGCTAAAGTAGATGGCTTCTGGTTTACCAAGTCCACTGAGGATTGTAAATTGAGAGTAATGCTGACTCTCTCAATAATGTTAACATATTATGGGAGGGTACACGAACTAAGTCCCAAAACAGACACAGAAATTAAAGTGGTAGAAGAGTGTAGACCAAATAATCCCAAATACTTCACCGGATTTCTTCAAACCTCTTTATTCAGCACAACAAGCAACACGAACATGAAAATTCAGTCAAGCGCTTTCGCCTGAAGCTCTGTCAGGCTTTATCAAGATGCTTGAAATAAAATCAGTACCTAGCTTATATAGTATTTTCAACAAAGGTTAATTAATGTTCATTAAAATCAATTAATGAATTGAACACAATTAAAGGACTACTTAGTCTAAAATAATGTTTATATTCCTATCTGCATGAATTTTACATAATGCATCTCATATAGTGTAAACCTTCCTACCTACTTGTGTTTTGGATAAACCATGAAAATAATAATGATAAAATTTAAGAGTTAAAAGTTAAAAAAGTTAAAAAAGTTAGAGAGTGTTAAATATACCAACAAGCTACGTTACTTAATCCTAACCACCTATTTGTATTAAATAATGTCAAGCACAACTCTTTGTACAATACAAATTCCAAAATATTACTATTTTTAATAATAATACTATAAAAATATAAAATGAAGTATAAAATGTGTAAAAATATTTGAAATCACTCTGGAGTATAAAGAATTACAATGGCAATTAAAGCTTAATGCATCAAAACCACCCGGGTTGAATGACACCTTAAGTATTAGTGTCTTGAAACTAAGACGGGCAAGGCTTTAAATAATAGGTAACTTAGGGATTTTGTAATGATGTTATGCTGGTTTAGTTGTTGTTTTTTATAATCCAACTATTACTACATTATAGTATAAGTTATGGATTGTGAGGTTTTTTGAAATACACACATTTTAATGCGTATAGTTTCTTTATGCCATTACTATTTATAAGATATATACATAAATTGTTTGATTATGGTTGTGTTAATATTTTAGTTATGTACTGACTACTTATTTCATAAGGTCTTTTTTGAACTGGGTAGTTAACCCATTAACCCCCTTAAGTGATTTTTCCCACTGTGCATTTATTATAAATAATTAATATTTTGGGACACCATTTTTAAACATTTAAAATATTTTTACACATTTTATACTTCATTTTATATTTTTATAGTATTATTATTAATAATAGTAATATTTTGGAATTTGTATTGTACAAAGAGTTGTGCTTGACATTATTTAATACAAATAGGTGGTTAGGATTAAGTAACGTAGCTTGTTGGTGTATTTAGCACCCTCTAACTTTTTTAACTTTTTTAACTTTTAACTCTTAAATTTTATCATTATTATTTTCATGGTTTATCCAAAACACAAGTAGGTAGGAATGTTTACACTATGTGAGATGCATTATGTAAAATTCATGCAGATAGGAATATAAACATTATTTGAGACTAAGTAGTCCTTTAATTGTGTTCAATTCATTAATTGATTTTAATGAACATTAATTAACCTTTGTTGAAAGTACTATATAAGCTAGGTACTGATTTTATTTCAAGCATCTTGATAAAGCCTGACAGAGCTTCAGGCGAAATCGCTTGACTGAATTTTCATGTTCGTGTTGCTTGTTGTGCTGAATAAAGAGGTTTGAAGAAATCTGGTGAAGTATTTGGGATTATTTGGTCTACACTCTTCTACCACTTTAATATTATGGGAGGGGCTAACACAGACAAATGACTGGTGCCAAAGTCACGGTCTAAAACTAAACCCAAAGCGGAATCCCCTGGTAATTACAATATTTACACCCCCCCCAAGTTCAAACCCAGTGGTGTGAGATCTGGGAACACAGGTAGATAACAATCTAAACTTCAACCACCAAGTTTTCACAGTGGTAAGGAAAGCTTTCTATGTCACACATTTCATAATAAAGGCATTGCATCCATGTCTCCACTGTACTCGACCCTCATCATACTATTAATAGAGTACTTACCTCACCTGACACATACAGCAGCTGTAGAGGTTACAGAAGTTTCTCACCAAGAAAATACAGGGCCTCCAAACCATGACTTATGTGGATAGACTGAAAGCCCTGTCACTGTACTCTGTATCATACAGGCTGCTGATAAAGGACCTGTGCCTGGCCTACAGGGCAGTCTCTAACCCTGCTCTGATGGAAATACTGTACATCTGTAAATCAAATAGCACAAGAGCCGCTCGCTCTCGGGATCTTAACCTAGCCTGTGACATTACCAGAACATGATGGAGAGATAGATAACTCTCCTAGAGATTGCCACTACTCTGGAATAAACTTCCAAGTCACATGAAGCAGAGCTTCTCACTGACCCTATTCAAGTGCAACCTAGACAAATAGATGGGAGACTGCAAATTCACCCTTGGGTGGAACCCATGTCCCTCATGGGCAGGGGTAGCCGGTGTTGCTCATAGACTTGCTGTGCGAATTACGTCCATCTAATCAAGGACAATTAAGGCAACTCAGGATTAACATGGCTAGGCTTGTAAAGGCTCTAGGGCCGCTAGCCTAGTAACCTCCTGTGAACCTATATGGTACTGATGCATGATGCATGTCAGTGTCATTGCTCAGGTGTAGGAACTCTGACCACCTACATCTCCCAGATTTGCTCATGAAGTCTTACGCTCTGACAATTAAGGAAGGTTGTCAGAAGATTTAACCTCATATGAAGTCAAGCAGCCATCCCAGGAAAGTTGTTTATCAGAGACTGATAGACAGATGTATTTGTGGTGACTGGCCAGGAAAAGCAAAGGATGTCCAGTGAGTCTGTGGTGAGACATAATGTGTGTGTGTGTGTGTGTGGGGGGGGGGATTAAAATTAGTTTCCTACAGAGAAAACAAGGCACAGAATGCAAGCACTTTGGTATTTTTTTTACCATTAGTGGTTGTAAGAAAGAAGAAAGTTTAATTTACAAAGAACTGTTGCTGTTTTTTTCTTATCAATCCAGAGATTTATTGAACAAGCAAAAGAAAAACATTCAGCGTTGTATATTTTTGATAAATTCGCAAAAGCTTGTTAAAGTGAAATTTTTAGCAACACCTCAAATAAATAAATATTGCCATTCAGTTCTGTTTAATACTTTTATTTTTGTGTATCTGGACTCAGCATAAAGGGTGGGGCTTAATTGGTGTCGGTCTACTTAGTTAGCATCCTAATGATAATGTCGTGGGTCTACCATCCATCCACAACCCACACTGATCCCAGTGAACTAAACTTGGCACCCAGTTCACTAATCTCAGTGTAAACAGGGCCAAAATAAACACTACAGTCATGATTTAAGACTGAAATAAGCCTTTAGGGGGATGGCAATAATGGATCTTTCCCTTCCTTAGGATAATGGAAACCAATGCCTCACTCCACAGTTGGGATGTCAGACATGATATTTGAACTCACAGGTTACTTAACAGTGCATGCGCCATTTCTCAAACCTCTACTGGGATCTCATCAGTGCCTGGAGCTTTATCCAAAGATTGTTGCAGAATCTCAATTAGTTTATTTAAAGTAGCTGGGTAATCAGTCTGTCTACCTCTTCAACAGAAGATTTTGGGAGCACTATGCCATTTAAACTTTCTCTCATTGCCTTTAAACTGTCTTGGGATATGGGGCCTGTTGTATGCAATCCAGCATAATACTTTCTGAATACCACAAGCATTTCTCCCAACTGGCTAACTGTGAAGCCTCATGTGAGAGCCTTGATTTTACAAAATCCCCTACTGCCAACTGATATCTCAGTTTGAGACAATGTCCTCAGGACTCATGGAGAATTGTCAAATGTGATTTGGTTAAAAGCTGCTTTATGAAAGTTTAATGTTCTCTGACTACCCCAATATCCCCGTTTTGTCTCTTTTTAACTGTTGCTATTGTTCCTCTGACAGTCTAGGGATGCTGCCATGGAATTGCTTCATATTGCCTATGGCACAAGAATTCATCTCTGTCTCTCTCTGTCCTCTCTTATAATCTCCTGTGTTGCACTGTAAACTTCCCTCTTTATATGACTTTTCACCATGTCCCATGTACATGGGAGTTTGCATTCCATGTTTCCTATCAAAGTTGTTAAAAGTTCCTTAAACCAGTTGTTAAATCATCTCCTTTCCATAATATATAGGGGAGATTTCCAGTGCCTCCGAAGTCCTTGTAATCTCCCTCTATAGACCTCTAGTATCTCTAATGTATGATCTGATCAGATCAAGGACCCTACTTTTTGTGCTAAGACCATGTGGAAATATTCTTTGGTAATATGAGCCCGCCTAATCTTGACCACGTTGCACAGTCTGGAGAATACTTCTAGTAATCAATTTCTCCCTTTGCTGGCTAGAGGACCAGTTAAGTATCTAAAAGTTACAATAAGAACGAAAAGTTTCATTCAAAGACAAACAACTTGTTCTGGGGTGGCTTCCAACATCAGTTGACTTTTAAACAATAGTTATATCTGTGAGAAACCTAGTTACCCCTCCTTTTCTAACAAAAAAAAAAATAACTTAGCCGTTATAGCCCTTGCTTCTGCTTGATCCAAATTTAACAGCATATAGACAAGAGACAAAATCGAAATCTAGCCTTTACATTAACCTTTGACTTCAGCATATCTACCATAGTTGTCTTCTGTAGTTTTCCTGGTTTGAATATGGAATAACCAAGAGGTAACTCTTCTCCTTTTGTACCTTATGCAACTAGAAGTACTACAGATTTTTGTGTTCCAACAAACTGGGTTTCCTGTAAGGCTATAACTGTTGGACTATATATCTTTTCAGTAGGGCAAAGATATTATATCTTTTAATAAGATTAGAGATCCCATTAACGTTCCATAAACAAGTTGTTACTGTCTGGGCCATACCCTGTTAAATGGTTTATTACTGCCAATGTCAGAGCCATATTACTTTCTCCCTTGCATATGACCACCCACGGCACCAGTGTTCACACCATAGGTGGCTAGCCCTGCTGTGGTTGTTCTTCCATACCACAAGTCTGTGGGTCAAACCTTTTTCCCAACAACCCCCAAGCCCTAGTATTAGTTCTGATATTTTAATACCCATGTGCTATAAAAAGATTTGCCATAACAATAGTTCTGACAACAAAATGCCTTTCTCAACCAACTATATACATAAATAGATATTGGCTAATTTCCAATATGTAAAACGTTTTCCTAAAATTCAGGACATATCTATGCTATTACTTTACAAAGCAAGTATCACTAATATGACTGGCACCCCACTTATATCCCTCATTTGCTAATCTTATATTAACAACCACAACCTGAGGTAAAGAGAAATGGTTTGTTATAAGATGGAATGCTGTTGAAAACTTTAACATTAGCATTATAACAGTTCCCCCAGCTGGACATTTGGATTCATTCTTCCAACTCAGAAAATTACATTTTAAAAAGTAAAGTTAAATAAAGTCACCATGTGGTATTCTTGACAAAGCTGTCATCATACAGTTAATACATCTGTCTTATCACTCAGGACAAAGCCACTCCAATTGCCATAAGTTAACTGTAATATGTAGCCAATACATAACATACTGACACTTTTGGTTGTTAAGAAGGCTTATTTATTTTGGCCTACACTAAAGTCGTATTACAATTTGGTGAAGTTTCAGCCAGAAACTAGTAGTCCATTGGTTGTTTTGGGCCAATTCCTAGCTCCTTTCAGCCCCCTGCTATAAGACACGCTAAACACGCGTTTTCCAGCTTGTACCAACTCAGCACAGATCCTCGTGGTGGCCTGCAGAGTGATCCAAGCAGCAGAGAGCTAAAAAAGTGACTTTCTACCAGATATAAGTATTTTTTGTGGCTTTCCCACTGTTATTTAAGCTAGCGACTGCATTTCGCCTGTTTTATTGCTACTTTAAGTGATTTCTGCATTTTATACTGTTTATTGCACTTTAAGTTACTAATTGTTGCAAATTGTTTCTGTAGGCTACACACTAAAGTGCGCTAGCCGATTTACAGCATTTACTGTCTGTTTTTTCCTTGTCTCTGTAAAAAAACAAAAAAATCTCTTGTTTTCCTGCCTTACTGAACTAGAGTAGTCCAGTTTCAGAGTTGCTGATCCCTGGGCTTTGTTTTTAGTTCCTGTTACTGATCCATTGCCTTATTAGGAAGGAGGGAAGTTTCTTTGCTTACCAGTGGGAGTGGGAAGCACTGAGCTGCCTTTTGTCTGATTTGGTGAAGTTTCAGCCAGAAACTAGTAGTCCATTGGTCGTTTGGGCCAATTCCTAGCTCCCTTCAGCCCCTGCTATAAAACACGCTAAGCGGCGTAGAAGCGCCTGCATTTGAGTTACCACTGTTGCACACAAGAGCAGCGGCGGTTAAACAAGGTTAAACTATTTGGGCCATCTAAATTCCACTCTTCCAATTTTCCCTTAAAACTACCTTCCTCGAGCTGTACTGCTGATCTAACCAGCATATCCTATAACTGAAAAGTTCATCTCTACTTGATTCCCAAGTAGACTATTCTCTATCTGTAAAGCCTAGCACTTACTCCTACAGTACTTGCACCTTGATAAAGCACTCTTATTATAGATAGTACCCCACCAGCCTAAAACCCACTTCCCCGAGTCCTTTGAAAGTCTCTTTATCTACTACTTCTAGTATGTGGATCAGTTGCTAGTGTCCTCTCCAGCTCAACTGGTGAACCTGGGAATATTGAGGCAATGTTACAACTGCCTCATGTACACAGACAATCCTCTCCTTCTCCCACAAAACACAAATACATGCGAGATGCAACTATACGGCCAAACTGGAGGCTGAGCTCTCTCAACATAGGACTGGCAAGACCAGACAGGAGGAGAAGGTAACCACACACAATACATACCCAGTCACACATGGTACCATCACAACTTCAAATCATACACATACTCACACAAAGACATACTCGAGGCTCTGATCAAAAATTTACCAAAACAGCAGAGGCCACCAAAGCAGACACCCAAACAACTACCACCTCACGACCCAACACATGCAACACATAGACCACACAGTCAGAGTGTCAAACAGTCACAGCCCTTAAGGCCAAACAAAATGCCAGACACACTTGTCATTGGTGATTCCATAGTCAGACACACTGACGTCCCACTCACCAGACTGAGTAAAGAGAAGGTCACAGTAAGCTGCCTGTCGGGCGCTAGAATCCACCACATAACGCAAGCACTCAGGTCTCTCAACAGCAGGTACAAGTATGACTCAGTCATTGTCCACGCTGGTGTCAACGACCTGAGACGTACCTCCTTGGACTACATGAAAAGGGACATCGAGGAGCTCTCTGATTATGTAGCCCAGGCAGGTATGACCCTGACCTTGAGCAGTATCCTACCTTCACCTAGAATGATGCCACAATACAGTGATAAGATGATCAGCTTTAATAATTGGCTTAAATTCTGGTGTCATTCAAAGGGGATCCAATGTCTGTCTGCCTGGGATGACATGCTGGACAAGCCACGCTGCTTCACAAGGGACGGCTTGCACCTGTCACCCCTGGGCTTCGGATATTGGCAAAGGCTCTTGCCACCCCATAGTGCCTTTTTAGGCAAGGCTCAAATTCTAAACCTACCACCCTAGAACACCAAAAGGAAAAAACTAAGGGTAATGCTGCTCAATGCCAGAAGTCTCAATCTCAAGATGCACGCACTTGAGGCCCTTCTCAATATGGAGAACATCGATGTCTGTGCTGTGACAGAAACCTGGTTCAAGGCTCCTGAGAGCACCCCAGCACTAACAGGTTTCACCTCATATCATGCCCGCCCCAAAATCCGGACAACACCAAGAAAGGAGGGGTGTCCATATTCATAAAGGACACCCACACCTCAAGGTTGGTGGCAACGCATGATGCATCGGAGACCATCCAGGTGCAATTAACCATAGGCAAGACTGCTCTGCAATTTGTAGCATGTTACAGGCCACCCTCTCAAACTCAGGAACCTCACATGGCCTTCCTGAAAACATTGGAGGATAAATGTATCTCCAAACACCATCATACTAGGTGACTTCAACTACCCTAATATAGACTGGGAACACTACTCAAGCCCGAACACTCTAACCCAAAGATTCCTGGAGTTCATAAACTCAAATGCCATGGAACAACTAGTCACCATCCCCACAAGAGGAGAAAACATACTTGATCTCATCATCACGAACATGGGATCAAAATGTTCAACACCGGAAGTATACCCCTCACTGGTGAGATCAGATCATAAACTAATCTCGCTGGAGGTCCTCATCCCGCCCCCACCTGAAACAAAAAAGACCACAGTGAAAAACTTCTCAAAAGCCGATTTCACTAGTGTGGTCTCCTTTAAGGCCCCTGAGCCAGTGGTAAACATTACTCAAACCGCTGAATCACTTACAAATGCCTTCTACCAGCACCTACAGGACTGCATGGATCAGGCAATCCCAAACAAAACTAAGACTCTCTGTACCAAAGGCAAGCGTCCAGTCTGGTGGACCCCAGCCATAAACAAGCTCTACAACAAAAGGAGGAAGCTACTACAAGATAGAGCAAAATCCTTGAAAGGTAAGACACCTTTGATCATTATAAGTAAAAACTAAGAGCTCTCATAAAATCATCCAAGGCAAATTTTGAGAGAAAAATCGCCAAGGACTCTAAAGAGAATCATAAGGCCTTCTTTAGCTATGTTAGAACCCTAGGAGGAAACTCCCAGATATGCTCAGAATTAGTTCAAAATGATGTGAAAATTACTGAACCTACACACATTGCCAACATACTGGCTGACAGGTTCAGTGCAAACTTCTCCCCTCCCCAAAAGGAGAGATCTCTATTCCAAAGGATTGTAGCCCCCCAAACATATCCAACGCCCAGGTGAGAACTGCCCTCACTAAGACAAAAAACACAGCATCCATGGGACCGGATGGTGTCCCCGGCTGTGTGCTTCATGAACTCAATGAGGAATTAAACCCACAGTTAGGACAGCTGTTTAATCTTAGCCTCACCTCAGGATACGTACCCAAGGAGTGGCACACGGCGACTGTGGTCCCACTTCATAAGGGCGGTGCCTCCACAGACCCTGGAAATTACCACCCCATTAGCTTGACAAGCCTTATCTGCAAAGCCATGGAGAGGATCATAATGGAACTCATAAATAAAGACATAGGGAACTTGCAGACTTTGGATCCAACTCAGTTTGGCTTTGTCAAAGGCAGATCCTGCCTCTTAAACTTGGTTGACTTTTTCGAGACAGTCACCAAGGCCATTGATGAGGGAAAGGCAGTCCATACAGCCTACCTCGACCTGGCAAAGGCCTTCGACACAATACCCCACTCAGGTATCATCGAAAAACTCATCAGCTTGAATGTAAACCCATACATCACAAGATGGGTTGCAAACTGGCTAAGTGACAGAACCCACAGGGTCAGAGTTGCTGGAGCCATGTCAGACTCAAAGCCTGTCACAAGTGGTGTCCCACAGGGCTCAGTCCTGGGTCCACTCTTGTTTGGCATCTACTTTTCTGAAGTACAAGCAAACACAGGAGGGTTATGGCTGACAAAGTTTGCAGATGACTGCAAACTGGGCGCCATAGTCAAAAACACATCTGACACAGATATCCTCCAGAAGGGCCTCACAGAAACGGATAACTGGTGCCAGAGCCATGGCCTGAAGTTAAACACCAAAAAATGCGTAGTCATACAAGGTTACCCCTAGCTACCATATAGGTGGCAATCCACTGAGCACAGAAAAAGTCATCAGAGATCTGGGGACCCAGGTTGACAGTAGCCTTTCGTTTGACACTCATGTTGCTAAAGTAGTTAGGAAAACCTTCTATATCACCCACCTGATCATGAAGGGATTCACATCTAGATCAAGGGAGGTCATCGTCCCCCTGTACTCATCACTTATTAGACCTATGATTGAGTACAATGCCCGTTCGAATGTATCTGACCAGACACCTGCTGCAGCTTGAAAGGCCCCAAAAGTTCCTCACCAAAAGGATAAAGGGTCTCAAAAATATGTCTTATGCTGCCCGACTGAAAGAACTCCAGCTCTATTCAGTCTCATACCGCTTGCTCAGAGGTGACCTGTGCCTGACATATAAGGCCATGTCAAACCCAGATTTGATGAATATGCTTCACCTCAAAAAATCTAGATCCCTCAGAACCACAAGGGCGGGAGACTTAAACCTTGACACAGTTATAAACAGAACGTGCTGGAGGGACAGATTCATCACCCAAGGACTCCCTATGCTGTGGAACAAAATCCCGGTACATGTGAGGCAGAGCACCTCTCTGGCCTTGTTCAAGAGGAATCTTGACCAATGGATGGGAGATTGCAGATATACCCCAGGGATTACTTCAGTGTCACTGCTTGACAGAGGCACAGCAAAATGATAGGCATAGTTTTTATTCAAACTAAAGGGGTGGCGAAAGCCACATAACTATGGGCTAGGCTTATAAATGCCCTTGGGCAGATAGCCTAGTATGAACCTATGAACCTATGAGCCTATGAACCTATGAGAGCAGCTCATTCTGTCACACCACAGTGTAACTGACCTTGATTATATTCATTTGAAAGGGGAGCTGGGAGGGAACTAATGAATACTAATACCTCCTCAGCACTCAACAATGTTTTGGCTCCAGATGCCAGCTGATCCTCAAAACACAGTGGCTAGATGAGACAGTTTTTAACTCTCTTGATCGTGCATAATAAATGGATGGAAAAAACAAGGACCTCACTTGCCTTGTGGCTGCAGAGTAATCATGCTGCAGAAATGCACGTGTAGCCCAACCATAGAAACCATTCCAGGTCTACAAATAGATTATTGTAATTTCCCCTTCAAAGAATAAGATTCCAGTCTTACAAAGATGGGGCTTGATCTGGCTGACTATTTGTTAAATATGGAGCAAATGTTCTGTAGCTCTGTTCAATATGAACCTTACTACCCTGTTAGCGTGGCCAATGAACCACGTGCCTTTGAGTAAGCGATCATAGTCCTATCCTTCCATCTGCTGTGGGGTCCCACTGATCCTTACTTTTTCCTGCCCGACCTGTCTTCTAAATCTGTTAATTTTTCAATTAAGCATCCCGCCTTTGCTTTCAGGGTTGCAATGCTCTCCTTCAGAGATTTATTCTGCTATTGTAGGTCAGTGATCTCATTGGCATGCTGGCTAAAGGGAGAGTCCACTTCTATCTGCTTTGCTGTTGCATTGGATGTAACATTTTCAAGTTTAGAGTTGTCTTTTTTGAACTGGTCTAAAGTAATTTTATCCCAAGCTGTAGAGGAGGTCCCATTATTGACCACTTCAGTTTTCCTGGTTTCCCCTACTGCAAGACAGTGATACTTACCCTCAGCCATGGTCATGTAGTCATACTGGTTCAACAGCTTATCAAACTACTGTTTCTTAGCCAATTTTTTGTTTGTTTTAGCTCTATCAGACAAATTTTATACACTAGCCAAGTCCATCCTATTTTATACCATCTTTATCTGTGTGATCAGCCAACGTGTTTATTTTTCCTATCAGCCCTTCTGCACTATTATATATATGGATATTGAAAAGGATAAGCCCCAGTGCTTTCCTCTGTGATATACCTATGATAGTAATCCTTTATGTGACATGACTACATATACTGTGATCTCTTGTGTCCTACTGCAAAGCCATTTTTAAACCTATGCTACCATACTATAGCCTGTACCAAGGGTGTGTTATTTGCTCACTTTTTTATGATGTACAGCTTTAGATGCTTTGTAACAATTCAAGATGGTTGCTTTGCAGCCTATTTTTACCCAGGATGCCCAGCTATGGAACTTTTTCTGACGCAACGTTTCTGATATGAAGCCATGAAGCCTTAAGTCCATTGCCATACTGACTTCTAGATGCCACACAGGTGCTAGAATTTTGTCTTTCAGCAGCAATACAATGATTTTACCTACAGCTGAGATCAGACTAACAAGATGGTAGATTTCAGCCTCTCACTTGCTTTCACTGTTATGAAGGGAAATCTTATCAGTCTCTTTAGTCTTCAGGGAAGTATCCTTCTGCCATGGTGTGTTGATAATGTTATGTTCTTTTCTTTCATGATCCATAGCTGATATTCTAGTCCTGCCTTCCTGGACAATCATTTGCCCAATCATTTATTGGAGGTGAGAGCTGTATAAATCATTTGTTCTGCTGAGGCAAGAGCTGAATGAACCGAATGTGGTAGCCATCATCAGCTTATCTGTGAACATGATCCTCCCTCTCTAACCTCAACCCCATGGCACTGTGTGAGGTCTAGCACTGCTGCATGCAAGTTTCATTAGTGTGTTACCACAAATGTCAGGTCCCTTGTAAACTGTGCTGCAATGTAGACTCACTTGAATCATTGATGCAGGTGATATACCTGTGTCTTGCAGTATTCACCTGTGCAGCAAGACAAGCCCCCAGCCTCAGCCTAGGATGGAATTGCTGATGTTGCCCACTCAACCCCATCCTCCCCTGCCCAGTCCCTCCAGTGCTAGTGCTGTTAATTTAAAACTGGTCATCTGGGACAGAATAAGGGCTTCATCCCTCCGTGTCACGGGGGGATTATCTGCTAAATTAATACTGCAGCATCTTTACTGAAGTATTCTGCCTCATATGATTGGGCTGACTAATGGTTGTACCTCTGTAAATAGTTCTTTAGCACACATTTTTCCTTAATATTTATTCTTTTTAAATTGAAACTTTTTGATTAGAGTAGAATAGAGCAGTATTAAGCAATGACAGATAACTGTATTCTTTATTTCTCATTGTCATGGTCAGATCCTTGCTAATGAGTCTATAACAAGTTTTTAATTTTTGTATCTACTGCAGAAGTAATTCACACAGTATGAATTACACCCTTGTTTTTGCAGTGTTTAACAAACTGTTATTGTATTTCTTATGCATTTTGTCTATAGTATTGGCATATTTTACAATGTTAATGACACCCTGAATGTGTTTCTCCTGCTGAGTATCTTTTTTTTATTCCTTGGTTTTGGCTGAAAAGGGTCAGATAACTAACCCACCTGCTTAGTTATCAAACTATGAACAAACAAGTAAACAAGAAACGTGTACTGCATGCCATTCAATATCCACTTAAAGCTATATGCACCATATATAATACTTCCTGTTTTTTTATAATATGAAATATGCCTGTTATACACAATCTGTGCAGTAGACTGCATTACTTTACTTTGACCAGTTAAAAATTAACTATGTACATGCATATACAAAGTGCAATTTACATTAAACTGAAACTTTATGCATATTCACAGGATGTTTGTAGTAATGAAACGTTTAGGCCTTAGAATAATTTTTTATTGTTTCAAAAATATGTGTCTGACTTCTCTTTACAAAGCAGCAGGTTAACAGTACCAAATACATGCCTGTGAAGTACATCCTAAAATGACATCTGAGCTCTGAAACAGTATATTGTTCCAATGTGCCTACCAAAACCTATCAAATGTACCAAAAAATGGAAAACTAATATGGACTTTTCAATGACATCTTATTTGGGACTTTGTAAAAGTTTAAACACTCACAAGGTGAAGACATACAAGAAATGTAGAGAAGCTTAGGCTTCCCTTGCTTTGGAAGCAAGATTCTGAGAGCACCTTTACTGAAATATTGAAGTACTTCCCAAAAGTAACAGCATGCATATTTCAAAGACCTCAATGCCCAAACAATAGATGTTGCTCTTTGGTGTGAATTTGGTGGCTATTGGGTGGATCAAGTAGAAAGGATGAAGGAATTCTGCTTACAGAAATTATCAGAGATGAAACTGGTAGTGTTTAAGAAAATGCAGTACAAAATCTTATGTGTATTAAAATATTTCAGAAAAGAAATCCTGGTAACTGTACATAGCCTTGAGGCAACACAATTAAGCAAAAGCATGTAGTAGTGAAAGCCAGATATGTGCAGGGCTTTAATTATAATTTAGTAGGTAAGATTCACTGGGTAGACTTCATGGTTGGATACATTTACTTCCAAACTTTTGATTTCTAATAGGTAGATGCTAAAAATCATAAGGCAGGTTTTTTTCAGCATCTGTGGTTGAAAATATAGATTTAAAAAGTTGGCTTGCAGATGTAAACAGTTCATAGACAGAAGAGCTGTATTCTCCAGTGTTGTAACCTGATATTTCCCTTGTGTTTTAATTGTGCTAAAAGTGGTTTAATGAAATGTCTCAAGATATGTGCTGTGTGGGCACACAGATAGCGTGCCAGAAGGGTATAGACATCAGAGCTTGTTTACTCACCCTTGTTTATTCATTTCTGCTTATTGACTGTGTATGTCTACATTTCAGAAATTGCTTTAGGTGTTCATATACAGTTCAGGAAACATGAAAAGACATTTGTAGAACTGGCAGCTGAAAATACAAAGCCTTATTGAAGCACAAAGGCATTGGAACTCCCAAACCGTTCAAACTGAACTGACATCTAGGGATTTATGTGCATCTTTGTGCAGAGAAAAGATGATCGCTAAAAGCTATATATAAAAAGAAGCATTGAGACAAGATTGTTTGTAAATGATTTTAAAATCTTTGCTAGGAAACAGTTAAATGGAATTTACTGTGGTAATGTAGCAAGTAACACAGCAGGTTATTATTAAATGTTAACATCTTCAAAACTAAAAGAACTGTTTTGCTAATTTGGAGAGAGACTAATAAAAATGTTACCCTCTCATTTCTAGGCTTTACCATTATTAATTATTAAATAATAAAGGATAACTTAAGCTTCACTATACATAAAAGATGGTCACCAATATATCCGTTTATTTTTCAAATCAGCAGACCTCTTTGCCACATGTGAACATTGTTTGATGTGTTCACATGCTGATTTTTGAAAGGGTGGCTCTGAATGCATGCTTTCCGCATTGCTGTTTTAAGAAATAAAACTGTTAACATAGATTTGCAATATTACAGCCCTGTGCTTGTTCTAGTACAACACTATGATAGCCAATAAATTATAATAGTTTCACTAGTAATATTTTGGAAAGCTACATGTTATCCTGCAACTTTACCAGATAAGTTTGGCTTGGGCATTGCAGAACTTTCAGTGCCTATTTGGGTGGTTTGTCTCTGTCTAACAGAAAAAGTAAAAGCTTGCACTGTCACAAAGAGCATAGCTGAAATACTGCACCATCAGTTTATAGTTTCTATAATATTTTTTAAGCCTCAAGCAAGAGCTGTACTGACTTTCCTTATTTTAGATATTCAGATAGTTGGACACAGTTTTCTTGTTTCTACTTCAGGGATTAGAGGTTCATTTCCTACCACCTCTTTGAATGTGCTGACTAGGGCAGACAGACTCTGTACCATCCTAATTTACTCTTACTTTCTCTCATGCCTGCCCGCCTGCCTCGTAAGAATGCCTCACCTAAAGTTACAGCAGTAAATGTTCCCTGTGCATTATAGACTGTAGTCTGTCATTCCGCTGCCTCTTGATATGTGCATTACTACAAGACCTTTTAACATATGATTTTTTTTAGCTTTCACTTTTTCCTGATGCATGGTAGATTATATCAAGCTTACTTGATTTCTGAATGGATGCATTTTATGTACATTTATTCTATAATGCACAATGGGTGACTTTATAACAAAGTACAATCTGATATGTCTTTTAGAAGATCCTGATAGTCATTGGCCCCAATTCCAAAAGACCTGCCCTCAGTGTAAGTGGTCACAGGCTTAGAGCAGGTGTTTTAGAATGTAGTCCTCATAGTAAGCCTGTTTATAGATAGGCTTTGCACCAAAGTAAGTCACTTCCACTGAGAGCTTGTCTTTCGGAATCAGGGCAGAGTTACGCTGAGAGCAACTGTTTTGGAATCTGGCCTATTGTTACAGATATGATTAAGCAATATTGTACTAGACTTTCCACTTAAATGCATAATCAGATTGGAAAATCCACATTTGTATGTCTTTCATCCTTCACAGCTGTCTATGTGGTCATCCTGCTTTCATGTTGACCACACAGAGAATGGAGATATAGAAAAGTAAATGATGATTGTCTTAAGCACAGTGTTTTATTACATGTCTGCAGTATGTGAGATTTGTGTTATTGACTGTGGAAGACACATTGCAAGAAAGTGTTATAATGTTAGAATCCATTGTACAGATTCTAGTTTCTTGCCTTTAATCTTGCATTTATTTGTAATGTCTATGTAGAGGTAAGTTTCCACTCCCCTAGGCCAAAATATAACAACTTCATTTATGACAGGCAGCTCCACCTTGTGCACTTTGTGGTGTTGTGTAGTTACTGTAGCTTCACTTGCATCTTCCTGTATATACTGCTGCACTGTTTCAGGCATGCATAAGAATGCAGTATCCACCATTACTGCCAGCAACTAAGATACTATATGTGTGCCTTCTCCTTTGTGATGGTATTTAAATAAAGGAAGTCCATCTGTCATCATATTATTATTTTATAACATGTAATGCAAGGGAAATTTAGCAGGTGATGTATTGCTGTCCTTCTCCCCATCAAAGCACTTAATGTGTGATGATGTTCAGAGCACTAAGGTGTTTGGAAGTCTTGATGTAAGCAGTTGGAATATGAGAATCAAACCAATGTCTGCTGTATGCAAGATGCATGCCAACAGTTTGCTGTTGAAACATCTATGCCAGCATTTCTTAAATGGTAGGGTTACCCCCCCCGGAAAGGTTCTGGCCTGCTTCAAGCAAGGCCAAAACCAATCTCAAAATGTTTTGTGTGTTAAATGGTGTTTATTCATTGATTTATTCTATGATTTCCCACTAAATACATTGAAGGGACACAGGGAGAGCAAATACCTATTGTGATATTCAGTGGGTGTAAGACACACACAAACTTACTCTGAACAAGAATCCAGCCCATCACTGGATACACCCACACGCTCACTGTCATGCAACCTGCACACGCACTCAGTGTCGCATAACTTTCAGACCTATGGGCAATTTATTGCATTGCCATTTTTTGCTGTTTCACCTGTTCAACATTTTTGGTATGTTGGAGGAAAAAGAAGTAACTGGTAAACTCCCTTGCAAGCACAGGAAGGACATCCAGGCATGGCTTAGAAAGCACCTCACCTAAGAACTGAAATAGAGAGTAAAGCATTCTGAGACAGCAGTGCTGACCATTGGGCCAGCTCCCCAGCATTAATTTACGTGGGATCTGTCTAATTGCAAAAGAATAATAGGCAAAGAATCTGTTTAATTGCACATCAGTAATACTGTATTCAGCTGAAAACCTAGGTTATTTCAAGTGTGTGTGTGTGTGTGTGTGTGTGTGTGTGTGTGTGTGTGTGTGTGTGTGTGTGTGTGTGTGTGTTGATGGGTGGTCTGATTCTGTTTTACTTTCCTAGCCAGAGGCTGAAAGTACTTTTAGGTGATGCTTAGTGACTTCTGTGCTTTGTGGGAAGCTGACCATTGTAGTCTTAAGATCTATCCTCCTTACTGTCAGTTTTGATATCAAATGTTGGAAAGGGATTATGACACACTGATTCCTTGAGGCTTGCAATTAACTTTTATTTGGTGATTTTGGCCCCTACGTTTTATTGAAGCTTTTCCCCTCAGTGCCTGCTGACCATCAACACTCTCCCACTGGTCTTGAGCCCATTCATCCTACAGCAGGAACAAACACTTCTTCAGATATTGATGTGAGAAGCAGCTGGCCAGAGAGGCTGTCATTTGGACAGCCATGGATGGTGATGGGGTCCTGCAGCCTGGTCCCCATTCTCATCTCTGGTGACTGAGATGCAACTTTATTTGCAACTGTGCCTTCCTTGGTGTGTGTGTGTGTGTGTGTGTGTGTGTGTGTGTGTGTGTGTGTGTGTGTGTGTGTGTGTAAGCTGTTCACATGTGAAGAATGTAACTGCAGGAATCTGCTCTGGCAACACCTAGCACATGTTCCCAAGCCACCCTTCCTTCTCCATTTGCTGCTAGTATTGCAGCAGGCCAAAATGTCTCCTTCCCTTCTAGATGGGTTAGACACTCTAGCCATTTTTTTCATCTTCCTTTGCCAACTTCTCCACAACTTAAGCTGCTGCTACATAATCTTCACTTATTTGGGTCACAGTTTATCTGTCCTTGCCATAGAGGTGGTTGACGCCTATGTTTTTTTAATCCATAGTGTTCTAATTAGTAATAATAGTATACAATAAAATGTTTCTCGTGCTATACAAAGCAGTTATTCTGTTTCAATATAAAATCATATTTCATGTACACTAAGATTCTGCTTTCTTGATTGGTAGCTAGAACCTGGAATAAAAATACATACAAACACATTGCCTTAATACTGTTTAGTCATAAATTTAGACTTTTGAATTGAGTAGACCAGGAACGTTGACCATTCCTTTTGCCCCTTACTCCCCAAATCAAGACACCTGAGAGTAGGGGAAATGCAAAGGTGTGACTTCATTACTAGAAGCAGTGTAAAGTGAGGTGAAATTAATGTAATACTTACTCCAGGATGCAGTATTAAAATGTTTAAGTATGTCAGTACCTAACTTGGAAATATCACTAAAATATTTAAGTATTTCAACAGCATCTATGTCTTAAAGTGACAAGCAGATAGCTTTTCTCAGAAAAAGAGATCTGCATAAAAAAGGAAACCGGACAGAATATTGTGGGAAAAGGAAACTAAAACAGTGTTCCCAGAGAGCTTAATGACTATAGAGAGGAACCAGCCTAGGTATCAAAATAGTAGTTTCAGAATCTGTTGGACAATTTCAGAATGAATGAATGATCCACATACAAGATGTTGTAGTGGATGGCAGGAGACAGTGAAATGAATATGGCTGGTAAGAGTGGGAGATTTCTGTCAAATACCGCAAACATACAATTAATATATAATTCTCCAGTTACTTTTCTTACAATTTCTGGATGATCCCATTTTATTAGCTGAATGTATTGTTCCTCTGATCCATAACTTGATATATTCAGTATATTAAATTAGACTTCACCATATTGTTTTAAAAGCCAGAGCCCAGAAGTGTGCTTTTGCAATGCTGGACTGAACCTATTCAACACTCTGCTTCACGCAATTCCTGCTTGGCTCTCCACATTCTCTTTTGACTTTCTTCCGATACCATGCCTTTTATCGACTAGCTCTGTATGTTGCAGCCCCAGTAGTCTGCCTTTACAGATCCAGAAATTCAAAGTTCGTCCCCACTTGCAAATATCTCAAAAGGAGGAAATCAGTTTTAAAGAAAGTGTTTTGTACAAATAGTGTGCTAGGCTTTGAGCATCCTTTCAGAGATGATAATCAAGTGCTGATTAATAGATGGGGTCAGAAGTGTTTGGAATTGGAAGATGGAGAGCAGAGGCACAGCTTCATACTGGCTAGCTGTGGTTGGTGGGTACTTCTGATGCCACTGGCATTTCTGCATCAGTTTATTCACGATACACGTTTACATGACTGAGTTTTAATAGTAATGAAAATATGTACATATAAAGTCACTTAAAATGATATTTACAGTTAGGAAACACCTGAAAATGAAGGGAGGAAATGGCAGAGGAGTAGAAAATGTGTTATTCTGGGACAATGCATAAGACAGTTAGAATGAGGAACATATGCATGTGTATATTATATGCAAACAGAAGAAGTCTAATAAACACGATGGCTCCTTTTCAGCATGTATTTCTCAAGCCTACAGGCCAGGACTTCTGACTTATTTTTAAACAGGTTTAAGGATGACTGTGAATTGAATGTTGTTATTTGATCTTCAGTTGTTGCTCCAACATGTCTTAGACCATTTTAACAATGGGTGAAAGGACAGTGGTCCCAAATTAAATGTAAAAATTGAAGCATAGTTCATTTTGGTAAAGAAAAACAGTTTCACTTCCTATACAGGAGATGCAACCTCCAATCAGACACTGTTGCAAGGGATCTGGGTACTCTTGTTGAAAATTCCTTATCATTTGACCATCATGTCTCCACAGTAGTTCAGAAAGCCTTTTTATTTGGCACATCTAAATTCCAAAGACAGCTCCACTAGATCCCAAGATGTCTTAATTCCCTTTTACTCATATCTTATCAGACCCATTATTGAATATAATGCATCTTTGCATATGTA
This sequence comes from Protopterus annectens, assembly GCF_019279795.1. Classification (NCBI taxonomy): domain Eukaryota; kingdom Metazoa; phylum Chordata; order Ceratodontiformes; family Protopteridae; genus Protopterus; species Protopterus annectens. The sequence continues at coordinate 848,708,798 of NC_056748.1, read as the reverse complement.
GGTATCTAAACATGTCACACTTGAGAGATCACAGCGATTCATAACAAAAAAGATGAGTGGCCTCAAAAGGCTTCATTATCAGGACAGACTGGCAGCCCTTTCTCTGTATTCAGTCTGTTACAGACTCCTCCATGGAGATCCTATGTCTAGCCTTTTCCTCCATGAAATATCCAACCCTATTTGATCTCCTGTTCCTTCACAGAACAAGTGACACATCAAATATTTGGTTAAAGGCCCCAAGTCTTTGTCATAAGATAAATAAGACACATTGATGTGATTGATTCATGTCCCAACATATCCCTCATCTCTGGAACAAACTTCCACTACAGGTCAAGCAGAGTAGCACCCTTGCCACCTTCAAGGTAAAGCTAGATAATTGGAAATGCAGCCTCAATCTCACTACCAGTCTATCTTGTTTTGCCCTCCTTGAGACTACTATGGGAAACATTTTTTATATATCTATATCTATATATATATATATATATATATATATATATATATATATATATATATAGGTTAGGCTTGAAATGGTCTAAAAACCAGTTGCCTAGTACTTACCTATGACACATTAACAATGCTTAAATAAAATGAGGGGAATAATAATCTAGGGTCTATATTAGATCACCGAACGCTTAAAAAAGCAAACTATGATTAATCAACCCTATGTAAGCGAAAACTTATAATCTTGAACTGTCAGAACAGCGATTGTTTCCTAGGGAAAAAAATCGCTGTTCCAAAACACATACACACAACACAAGCACACCAAACAAACAGCAATCCACACATATACACCTAAAATCTGACACCTAACCCTACACTAAACTATACACACACCATTAACTATCCACTTACCTTAACCCAAACCCTAATCCTAAGGTCCGTCACTATCGCACACTCACCTCATCTGCTCCCTAACCCAAATTTCCTTTACCATCCCAAAAGGTGTGAAAAAATCCCTCAACCGGAACTCCTTGTTTTCCAATTCTTTAAATTTCCTACCCCAATTTCATGGGAAAGATTTTTGGCCGATTTTCCGGGGGGCCCTTAATCAAACTTTTTCATTAACCAAAGGGAACTGCAATTTTTTTTTATATTATAACGGGTTTAACCAGATGTTCATTGTAACCCCTATCAAGAAAACAATGCTTCAGACCATCAGCTTCCTTCTCAAATTGGGTATCATCTAGACATAGCCTTGATACCCTGCATGCCAGACCCTGAACTAAGTTCGAAAACATGTATCGAGGATGCATACTATCAAAACTGAGCATGCTATTCTTCCAACATTCTTTCCTGTGGATGCTAGAAACTAAACCCTCACTAGTCCTGGTGATGCAAACATCAAGAAAATCCATTCGAGTGTCAGAATACTTAAGGGTAAACCTAAGAAAAGTAGTCGTGGAATGTAAATATTCCACAAACCTTTCCAAGGAGGGGACATCTCCCTCCCTTCCAAAAAACAAACACATCATCCACAAAACGCATGTATGCTCCTACATATTGCATCCGATATTGATTGTGAAGAATGGTGTCCCTCTCCCAAAAGGAAAGGACCAGATTGGCATAGGTGTTAGCACAGGGGGTGCCCATGGCTACCCCCTGTGCTTGCCTATAAACCTGCTTAGCTCCAATAAAAACATTATCCTCTAAAACCAGAGATAACATGGTTTTAACCAAAGATATTTTGGCCGCATCCTCCCCCAGATCATGTAAGATTTCTCCCACTGCTCGTATACCATACTCATTGCTAATCACAGTAAACAGATTTTGAACGTCCAGAGTAACTAGTAACAAGTGATCCTTGGACAATTGTTGGTTAAATTCACCAACTACCTGCAAAAAACTTGCTGTGTCCTTTAAAATGTTTGGTAGCCTATCAACAAAAGGACTGAGGGTATATTCGAGCCATATGGAGATATTCTCTGTTACCCATCCCCTGCCTGAAACAATCGGATGGAGGGGTGGGTCCAACAATGATTTATGGATCTTTGGTAGGGCTTTAAAAATCGGGGTGACCGCCTTTTCTATCAACAAAAACTTAAACAAATCTTCATTGATACTCATTTTGAAACATAGTTGCTTTAAGCTGACCTGCACTTTTTCTATCACCCTCTTCACAGTTACAGGATTAATCGGTATATAGGTCTTACTATCCGACAATAAATCCTTAATCTTGGTGTTATATGTGGCTGTATCTAACACCACTACAGCACCACCCTTGTCTGCCATTTTTATAACCAAATTCTGATTATTACTCAAATCCCCAAGTGCTCTTCGTTGTGCCGGAGTTAAGTTGTAGTACATACGTGACTCTCTGGTTTTAAAATACTCCTGTAGATCGTGTTCGCAACTGCTAACAAAGAGGCTCATGGCTGGAGAAAAAGGTGGAATATAACAGCTGGGCCATTTCAAGCCTCCTCTATTAAAATCATTGTTACCAAAAACACATTTAAGGGCTAAACCCCTACAATACATCATTAGATCTAAAACAATATCATGAAAAGCACTAATTTGTCCCGGAACAAAGGTGAAACCTTTGTCGAGCACATACAGCTCTTCCTTCGTTAAAATATGTGAAGAAAGGTTATATACGATACCAGAAGTATCAAGAATAGTCAATCCATGGTTCTTCTCTTCTTGGTGGGGTCCCTTCCCTCGCTTAGGGATCTCTTCCATGCCCCTTGTTTCTTGACGGGTACCGGAAGAACCCCCAAAAAATGTTGTGGCACCTGCATGGTTTTGGGGTGTGCTCCCTGGTCCAAAACCCCTGTTATACTAACTGCAAGTCCACGAGGAGAACCTGCATCCTCTGGTAAAGGTAAAGGCACTAAATTATCTGCTTCTGAGGGAACATGACACCTCGTCGGTTCAGGCTATGTCTAGATGATACCCAATTTGAGAAGGAAGCTGATGGTCTGAAGCGTTGTTTTCTTGATAGGGGTTACAATGAACATCTGGTTAACCAGATTATGCATAGTAGTAAATCAAAAAGGGTTGACAGATATAAACCTTGGCTTAGATGCACAAAAAGTGAATTGAGTGCGCCTAAGGCACCCCAGGAAAACTCTGAGTATCCGAAAATATACTTTACCTACAGTAGCAATATTGGGGACATCAGGGAAATAGTATATAAGAATTGGAATATCTTAAGGAGTGATACCAGGTTGAGGGATATTGTAGGTTCACGACCTACCTTTGGGTATAGGCATAACAGGAATCTTAAGGATATTTTGTGCAAAGAGAGATGTTTAACCATTAGGAGACCATTTAAGGAAACTATAGGCACCATACCCTGTGGGTCTTGCAAAGCCTGCCCTCACATTAATAAAGTTACCACCTTTACACAACCAACTAATGGGCAAACATTTAATTTTAAAGCTCGAGCTACATGCAGGACAGCAAATTTGGTTTATCTAGCTGAGTGCACACAGTGCACAGGATTTTATGTAGGAAAGACAAATAATATGCTCAAGGTTAGGGTTCTCCAACATTTGTCCTGTATAAGGAATAAGGATAGGCACAATGCATTATACAGGCACATTGAGTCAAACCCCACTCATGTCTTTCTTTTCAAAGCCATAGCCAATGTGACTTTGAATAATAGAGGTGGTGATCTAAAATTAATTACTGAATCCCTAGAGTCACGGTGGATATTACAACTGTTGGCCCATAGGAGCCCTGGCTTAAATGACATGGTTCCTTTAAAACCCGCCTTACAAAAAAGGCGGGTTGTTTATTAGAAGCTCATTGGCTGGTGGATTTTTTAAATAATGTGTGACGAGTTTTTACTTTGTCTGAAGAAGGGTTTTTATCCCGAAAGCGCTTACCTTGGATATCTGTGTTTTAATAAAGGAACTACAATTCATAGCAGTGTCCTGCCTTACTTTCTTTCTTTTCTGGATATTGCTGTTGGTGTTTTGGCAGGACTTTGGCATTGGCACAGGACTTTTCTTTGGTAACTTGAAAACATTGCAGCTAACTGCCTGGAAAATTCCATAAAACCCCCTCAAAATAACTTATCACAGAGAGTAAAGGACATTATTATGGAAGCTCGCCGGCCTTCCACAAGGAAGACATACTCAGCAAAATGGAAAAGATTTCTCATTTGGAACACAACAAAAGGCTTAGATGTGACAGTGGCGAGCATGACACATATTCTGGAATACTTAGCAGAATTGTTCCACAATGGCCTGTCCTATTCTTCCATTAAGATTCATGCCTCAGCAATTTCAGCAGAATACAATGTTGATCCACCTATCTTCTCGCACCCTCTCCTCAGGCAATTTCTGAGAGGAATCAAAAACATCAATCCTCCAAGGAAACCCCCTTTACCTACTTGGGATCTCAACTTTGTGCTGGAGAAACTAACACTTCCTCCCTTTGAACTAGCAGCATCGGCGGATCTATAGTTTCTGTCTTGGAAAACTGCATTCCTTCTGGCCATAACTTCAGCAAGAAGAGTATCTGAGTTACAAGCTTTAATGGCAGTACAGCCATTTCTTATCTTCCATCAGGACAGAGTTTCATTAAGAACCAATCCTACTTTTATGCCAAAGGTGGTATCTAGGGTATCCCTGAACCAAGCTATTCACTTGCCTACATTCTTCCCAAATCCACAAAATAAAGGGGGAAAACTTCTACACACTCTGGATATACACAGACAACTACGCTACTACTTGGACAGAACTAAAAGTTACAGAAAGACTGACCAACTCCTTGTAGCATATGCTGCTTGGGTACAAGGAAAAGCAATCTCCAAACAGACAATTTCAAAGTGGATAGGAAATTGCATTCGATTTTGTTACTCCTTTCATGGAAAGACGGTTCCTGCAAACATTAGGCCTCATTCCACGAGGGCCACAGCCACCACTACAGCCTTCCTAAGAGGGGTGGCTACCAAGGACATTTTAGAAGCTGCTACATGGAGCTCCATGCATACATTTGCCAAACATTACAATTTACCTTTATACTCCAGATCCAGAGCAGGTTTTGCTACAGCAGTCCTGCAGGGTATCTTAACTACACCATCCTTTTCTTAGTACCTCCTCCCCCAGATTGGCTATGGTATTCTACCCATATGTTATGACTGCAGATGCATCCTTGAAGGACATAGTACAGTTTTGTACCTACCATAAATGTAGATGTCCGATAGGTATGCATCTGCAGTCAGGTTTACCCTCCCTCCTTCCCTCTGTGGTATTCCTAGGGTACTTACCCCTCCATTAGCTAGCTGGGGGATCTATTATGGTGTATTTGTTTGTATATATATGTATATATTTTGGAAAATGTTTGGAATTTATTGCATTCCTCCAAATTTGGCCTTCCTAGAGGGCACCTGGCATCTGGGGCAAGAAAAACTGAGGAAAATGGCGTCGGCTGATGCTTTTATACCCCAGACGCTCTGACGTCGGGGAAAGTGCGACATCAGCCGAGGCCAGACCCAGACTTTGGAATCTGGCCGACCGAAGGGCTGCCTGAGGCAAGACAACCCATATGTTATGACTGCAGATGCATACCTATCGGACATCTACATTTATGGTAGGTACAAAACTGTACTTTTCAGGCATGCATAAGAATGCAGTATCCACCATTACTGCCAGCAACTAAGATACTATATGTGTGCCTTCTCCTTTGTGATGGTATTTAAATAAAGGAAGTCCATCTGTCATCATATTATTATTTTATAACATATAATGCAAGGGATCTTTAGCAGGTGATGTATTGCTGTCCTTCTCCCCATCAAAGCACTTAATGTGTGATGATGTTCAGAGCACTAAGGTGTTTGGAAGTCTTGATGTAAGCAGTTGGAATATGAGAATCAAACCGATGTCTGCTGTATGCAAGATGCATGCCAACAGTTTGCTGTTGAAACATCTATGCCAGCATTTCTTAAATGGTAGGGTTACCCCCCCGGAAAGGTTCTGGCCTGCTTCAAGCAAGGCCAAAACCAATCTCAAAATTTTTTGTGTTAAATGGTGTTTATTCATTGATTTATTCTATGATTTCCCACTAAATACATTGAAGGGACACAGGGAGAGCAAATACCTATTGTGATATTCAGTGGGTGTAAGACACACACAAACTTACTCTGAACAAGAATCCAGCCCATCACTGGATACACCCACACACTCACTGTCATACAACCTGCACACGCACTCAGTGTCGCATAACTTTCAGACCTATGGGCAATTTATTGCATTGCCATTTTTTGCTGTTTCACCTGTTCAACATTTTTGGTATGTTGGAGGAAAAAGAAGTAACTGGTAAACTCCCTTGCAAGCACAGGAAGGACATTCAGGCATGGCTTAGAAAGCACCTCACCTAAGAACTGAAATAGCGAGTAAAGCACTCTGAGACAGCAGTGCTAACCATTGGGCCAGCTCCCCAGCATTAATTTACGTGGGATCTGTCTAATTGCAAAAGAATAATAGGCAAAGAATCTGTTTAATTGCACATCAGTAATACTGTATTCAGCTGAAAACCTAGGTCATTTCAAGTGTGTGTGTGTGTGTGTGTGTGTGTGTGTGTGTGTGTGTGTGTGTGTGTTGATGGGTGGTCTGATTCTGTTTTACTTTCCTAGCCAGAGGCTGAAAGTACTTTTAGGTGAGGCTTAGTGACTTCTGTGCTTTGTGGGAGGCTGACCATTGTAGTCTTAAGATCTATCCTCCTTACTGTCAGTTTTGATATCAAATGTTGGAAAGGGATTATGACACACTGATTCCTTGAGGCTTGCAATTAACTTTTATTTGGTGATTTTGGCCCCTACATTTTATTGAAGCTTTTCCCCTCAGTGCCTGCTGACCATCCACACTCTCCCACTGGTCTTGAGCCCATTCATCCTACAGCAGGAACAAACACTTCTTCAGATATTGATGTGAGAAGCAGCTGGCCAGAGAGGCTGTCATTTGGACAGTCATGGATGGTGATGGGGTCCTGCAGCCTGGTCCCCATTCTCATCTCTGGTGAGTGAGATGCAACTTTATTTGCAACTGTGCCTTCCTTGGTGTGTGTGTGTGTGTGTGTGTGTGTGTATGTGTGTGTGTGTGTGTGTGTGTGTGTGTAAGCTGTTCACATGTGAAGAATGTAACTGCAGGAATCTGCTCTGGCAGCACCTAGCACATGTTCACAAGCCACCCTTCCTTCTCCATTTGCTGCTAGTATTGCAGCAGGCCAAAATGTCTCCTTCCCTTCTAGATGGGTTAGACACTCTAGCCATTTTTTTCATCTTCCTTTGCCAACTTCTCCACAACTTAAGCTGCTGCTACATAATCTTCACTTATTTGGGTCACAGTTTATCTGTCCTTGCCATAGAGGTGGTTGACGCCTATGTTTTTTTAATCCATAGTGTTCTAATTAGTAATAATAGTATACAATAAAATGTTTCTCGTGCTATACAAAGCAGTTATTCTGTTTCAATATAAAATCATATTTCATGTACACTAAGATTCTGCTTTCTTGATTGGTAGCTAGAACCTGGAATAAAAATACACACAAACACATTGCCTTAATACTGTTTAGTCATAAATTTAGACTTTTGAATTGAGTAGACCAGGAACGTTGACCATTCCTTTTGCCCCTTACTCCCCAAATCAAGACACCTGAGAGTAGGGGAAATGCAAAGGTGTGACTTCATTACTAGAAGCAGTGTAAAGTGAGGTGAAATTAATGTAATACTTACTCCAGGATGCAGTATTAAAATGTTTAAGTATGTCAGTACCTAACTTGGAAATATCACTAAAATATTTAAGTATTTCATCAGCATCTATATCTTAAAGTGACAAGCAGATAGCTTTTCTCAGAAAAAGAGATCTGCATAAAAAAGGAAACCGGACAGAATATTGTGGGAAAAGGAAACTAAAACAGTGTTCCCAGAGAGCTTAGTGACTATAGAGAGGAACCAGCCTAGGTATCAAAATAGTAGTTTCAGAATCTGTTGGACAATTTCAGAATGAATGAATGATCCACATACAAGATGTTATAGTGGATGGCAGGAGACAGTGAAATGAATATGGCTGGTAAGAGTGGGAGATTTCTGTCAAATACCGCAAACATACAATTAATATATATTTCTCCAGTTACTTTTCTTACAATTTCTGGATGATCCCATTTTATTAGCTGAATGTATTGTTCCTCTGATCCATAACTTGATATATTCAGTATATTAAATTAGACTTCACCATATTGTTTTAAAAGCCAGAGCCCAGAAGTGTGCTTTTGCGATGCTGGACTGAACCTATTCAACACTCTGCTTCACGCAATTCCTGCTTGGTTCTCCACATTCTCTTTTGACTTTCTTCAGATACCATGCCTTTTATCGACTAGCTCTGTATGTTGCAGCCCCAGTAGTCTGCCTTTACAGATCCAGAAATTCAAAGTTCGTCCCCACTTGCAAATATCTCAAAAGGAGGAAATCAGTTTTAAAGAAAGTGTTTTGTACAAATAGTGTGCTAGGCTTTGAGCATCCTTTCAGAGATGATAATCAAGTGCTGATTAATAGATGGGGTCAGAAGAGTTTGGAATTGGAAGATGGAGAGCAGAGGCACAGCTTCATACCGGCTAGCTGTGGTTGGTGGGTACTTGTGATGCCACTGGCATTTCTGCGTCAGTTTATTCACGATACATGTTTACATGACTGAGTTTTAATAGTAATGAAAATATGTACATATAAAGTTACTTAAAATGATATTTACAGTTAGGAAACACCTGAAAATGAAGGGAGGAAATGGCAGAGGAGTAGAAAATGTGTTATTCTGGGACAATGCATAAGACAGTTAGAATGAGGAACATATGCATGTGTATATTATATGCAAACAGAAGAAATCTAATAAACACGATGGCTCCTATTCAGCATGTATTTCTCAAGCCTACAGGCCAGGACTTCTGACTTATTTTTAAACAGGTTTAAGGATGACTGTGAATTGAATGTTGTTATTTGATCTTCAGTTGTTGCTCCAACATGTCTTAGACCATTTTAACAATGGGTGAAAGGACAGTGGTCCCAAATTAAATGTAAAAATTGAAGCATAGTTCATTTTGGTAAAGAAAAACAGTTTCACTTCCTATACAGGAGATGCAACCTCCAATCAGACACTGTTGCAAGGGATCTGGGTACTCTTGTTGAAAATTCCTTATCATTTGACCATCATGTCACCACAGTAGTTCAGAAAGCCTCCTATCTAGCACATCTAAATTCCAAAGACAGCTCCACTAGATCCCAAGATGTCTTAATTCCCTTTTACTCATATCTTATCAGACCCATTATTGAATATAATGCATCTTTGCATATGTAGGTATCTAAACATGTCACACTTGAGAGATCACAGCGATTCATAACAAAAAAGATGAGTGGCCTCAAAAGGCTTCATTATCAGGACAGACTGGCAACCCTTTCTCTGTATTCAGTCTGTTACAGACTCCTCCATGGAGATCCTATGTCTAGCCTTTTCCTCCATGAAATATCCAACCCTATTTGATCTCCTGTTCCTTCACAGAACAAGTGACACATCAAATATTTGGTTAAAGGCTCCAAGTCTTTGTCATAAGATAAATAAGACACATTGATGTGATTGATTCATGTCCCAACATATCCCTCATCTCTGGAACAAACTTCCACTACAGGTCAAGCAGAGTAGCACCCTTGCCACCTTCAAGGTAAAGCTAGATAATTGGAAATGCAGCCTCAATCTCACTACCAGTCTATCTTTTTTTGCCCTCCTTGAGACTATGGGAAACATTATATATATATATATATATATATATATATATATATATATATATATATATATATATATACACATATATATTTATATATAGGTTAGGCTTGAAATGGTCTAAAAACCAGTTGCCTAGTACTTACCTATGACACATTAACAATGCTTAAATAAAATGAGGGGAATAATAATCTAGGGTCTATATTAGATCACCGAACGCTTAAAAAAGCAAACTATGATTAATCGACCCTATGTAAGTGAAAACGTATAATCTCGAACTGTCAGAACAGCGATTTTTTTCCTAGGGAAAAAAAATTGCTGTTCCAAAACACATACACACAACACAAGCACACCAAACAAACAGCAATCCACACATATACACCTAAAATCTGACACCTAACCCTACACTAAACTATACACACACCATTAACTATCCACTTACCTTAACCCAAACCCTAATCCTAAGGTCCGTCACTATCGCACACTCACCTCATCTGCTCCCTAACCCTAACTCACCTAACCAGCCCTAACCCTCACGTCCACACAATTGCACACATACCTAACCCACGCCCTAACCCTAACTCACCTAACCCGACCTAACACTCACATCCACACAATCGCACACCTACCTGAACCTGTAACTCTCCACCACAGCACTGAAAATACCGAAGCAACAGAAACGGACAACTGTACTCTTTCCTTAGGAAAAAATTTGGGTTTCTGTTGCTTCAATATTTTAAGCTTTCACTTACATAAGGTCGATCAATCACCGTTCGCTTTTTTAAGTGTTCGGTGATGTAATATAGACCCAATAATCTATGTAAATGTGGAGAAATGGAAGAAGCAGTTTGACGGATATATCCTTATAAATAAATATTTGCTCTACTTCAGCAGTAGGGATAAATCCAGTGGTATAAGCAATGCCATATCAAGAGTGAAACAAATGGGGCAGCTGTGCTTGGCACCATTTTGTGGGGGTGCCAAACACTGAAAGAAGAAACAAGTTCAGCAGCTTATAAACTGCCTGCTCTGTTTTTGTAAATTCAATTAACTTAACAGGATAGCTGGAGAGTTACAGCTTGCAAGCTGTCTATTAAACCATCACAAAGTAATCTTTAAAAAAATGACAGCTAACAACCTGTTAAGTGATCTGTTTTAGACAGATAGAGTGTATTACCCAGAGTACCAAATTCCTGTACTGCAGCTCTGGGTAGATGTATTATAGTATACATTAAGGAGAATATCAAAAGTAGTCAGTATATAGAATGAAATATAAGGGCACAGGCATTACTTTTGTCCAAGCAAAATGTATTTGAAGAAAATATGACTTTTTTATTTTACCTTCCTTGTGCTTATACAAACATACCTCTTTAATAAAAATAGAAATGTTTAATGTCTCGAAAAGTAAATGGGAGATCCATCAGTAAACAAAAATCGAGAAATAGTGCTGGTTATGCATTTCGCTATACATAGCACACAAATGGGGACAGTATAATACACCATCTGGCGGATGTATTCATTCTGCAATGAAAATACACTTGGTAAAAAAAGAGGGTTTATGGGAAGCAATATGCAGTACTATGGTCTTGAGAATTTGGCAACCACTGTTCCCTGATAGTGAAAGGTAATAGCCAAATATAAGCAAGGATAATATGTTTCTTTATTTTACATTATTATAAATAAAATTTAATGCAGTATTTGTATTTGGACATTATGTTACTGTGGAAAACAATAACTGTCTACTTATGCTAATATTTGCAAGGTTGAAAGCTGCATTAATTCAATTTTACAATGCACACTGTTAGGGACCAAAGAAATACAACCACATATAAATTAAATGTGAAGAAGCATGGCAATCGTTTGTTCTGAATGCTAGGATTTTCCAGTGTACATGAACTTCACGCATGTTAAGCTTGGAAAAGCATTTGCATTCCCAGAGCAGCATGTATTAGTGATTACTTTTGGAGCTAATGACCTCATTGTTAACTGTTGTCACCCTCTGCTTTGCAGATATGTCCATCAGTGGTTACCTCCATGACCAAGCTGTTGTGGCCCCCCTACCTTGCAGAGAGAGACACCATAAGTTATTTAGTAGAAATATGTGCTGCCTACCCATGGAATCAAAGAGGATATGGACTGCTTCTACCAGAAGACAGAGGAGGAGAAGAAGAGGATTAGATAACACTAACCATCTTTGCTGCTGAGACGTTTCAGCATTGGGGATACATTAGGAGTTTTGTAGGTATCGCCTCTGTGAATGTTGCACCAGTTCCGTGATATGATGCTGCACCGGGTGGAGGAGCTTATATGGTTACTATAGACAGCAGAGTAGAGAACAACAATTTTGCAGGCATTCTTCAACATAGCCATTCCCCTGAGGTTCTAAGGGGGCATTGTCTGCATTCCGATTATCATCAAGGCCCCACCTGCTCCACATGGTATCTAATATGTCATAGAGAAGGATGTCTACTCTGTCTTTTACCAAGTAGTGTACATTTCACAGGGCGTAATATGCTTGTGTACCATCAAGGCATTTCCCATGATTCCCATATCTGGCATGTGTATATCTTCTACTAGTGTGTCATGACAGGTGAGTTTCCATAGCAACGTCTCTTTAGTACATGCCCACTTTTCCAACTAGAGATATGCTGTTCCCTTCCCACTTCCCATTAGCATAGGCAGTAGGCCACTCATAATGGTGTCTGCTGCTGTGTGTTACAGGTCATGCAGGATATGCTTTGGGACTGTGCCTGATGACCTCCCTATTCAAAGCCCAAGACCATGGCAAAAATGACATACAATACCAGTTATTTTACAGACACAAAACATTATTAAATGTGTGTTCAGTCGTATGAAAGCTTGGTTTTGCTATTTGATTACACCTTGTGGTGCACTGCAATACCCATGTGAAACCTCCAGTGAGACATTCATGGTCTGCACCATTTTACACAATATGGTAGTAAGCAAGCAGATACAACTTGGAATACCACACTGTTGCCTGAGAAACCTCTGGGAACAACAGAGGGGCTGAGGAGTCTTTGGGGAATTAGTTCCAGGAATGTCCCATATGAGGCAGAGGTGATGCAATACATCGTGGCACTGGTAAAGAGGTGGTGTCTGATCCACATCTGTGGGCCATGACAAGGACAATGCAGAATAAAAAATGATGCATTCTTGCATTAGCATAGTCAGTTTGTATATTACACTGCATTAAATTATCATGCTGTACATCAAACATTATTTCATCCACACAGGTCAGAGAGGTAGGAAGGGCACACTCATCATTGTTTGCACAGGTGGGTGGAACACAATGACAGGTGACAGCAATGCTACCATTTGTGTAATGGTTATGAGAGTTGGGTGTGGTAGCCACACAGGTGAGTAGCGTATTACAGGGAGTTATCACATGCTGTGGTACTGGGGTGGAGTTTCCATGTCAAATGCCAGTGTACTGTCTGGCCATGCACTATCGTAGTTGCATGTATCCTATCTGAGGAGTCATGTAGTACTTTGGAAATGACTATATGAACCCTTCTGTGGCCCTCATCATGTGGTGGACAACAGAGAGATGTCATCCTCAACCCCTAGGATGGCCAAGGCTGTGTGTTGCACTTAGTAGGCCAATAGGATATAAGGTTGAATAGAAATGCTGAGGCCAGAGCATTTGGCCTTGTGGCATATCACCAGTAGAGCTTGATGTGTATCTGCCATGACTATGAGAGTGCCCGCAGCTTTGGATGGTGACAGCCAAGGCCAGGGGTGATAGTAATGCAGTCTCAAGAACAGTGTGTGCCATCCATATAAGCCTAGACTGTGACCATTCACTCTGCAACATGACTCTTGAATGACCACAGTGGGCATTTTTGCAGTATTCTAATAGATGTAATAATGGGTGCCAAATGGGCCAGCACTCTCCTCTGCAGGCATGCATATTCCAAGTCTCTGTACACCATGTTACTGTCCATGTGGTGCAGGTTATTCTGTAGCCCCTGAATAGGTTGCTGTTTTTCATGCAGGCTATTCAGCACTTTCACAGTCTCTGCCATGTTGTGCATAGCAGCTGTCTGTGCCTGGATCACTGACATACACATCTACTGGTTAATGCTAAGTATGGAAATAGAACAGGAAATGATGGAGTCATGATGATGGTGGTGGTGGCCACCTACCTGTCCCTTCCCAATTGTAAGTGCATGCACGTTGGTGGCAGTACTGCTCACATATGCTATCTGATGATAATGTCAGAAGTTCAACCTGCCACTCCATTTTTTTCATATGTGGAGAATGTATGCATGCCCTCCAATGTTAGCATTGCTGGCAGTTCTACTGTAACATCAGACTGTGAATGTGCATGCTGCCATCACTGTCAGCCATAGATGCCCCACTGATATGGCATGTGCTAGCCTGTTATTCTGGACCCTTCATCACTAGAACCTCTGAAAGAATAAATGTAACATGCCAATGGCAGTGCTGGATCATACTTATCAATACTCCAGTGTGTGGGACACTTACTAGTATGTGCCAATTTTTGCATAACATGTAAACATATACTTCCTTGTGATTCAGATTATTGTTGCTATAGTTCTGATGTGCCTAAAGAATATATGCATATGTGTTTTTCTGAGTAACACCTTCACATGTGCTTGTCACTATCCATCAACAATGAACATTCTAGGACTACCATGGTATCTCCTGCAAACATTCAGCAGGACAACACTAGCCCAGTTTACACATCCAGGCCTCCACCAGATTTGATTTTTTTCTCACCTGCCCTTCACAGGATTACCAGAAACTCTTCCAGGTCTGTGAGATTTTTCTGTCTTCTTGGTCGACCTCTTGTGGTGGACCTGTCCATTGCAGCCCTATCTTGTGCCTTAATCTTGGCTTGCAGTATCAAATCAGTAACCCCAAAGTACACCTATACTACTGTCCTATTACAGCTTCCTTAATGCTGTAGGCAGCTGTACTGCTGTCCTAATATAGCTGCTTACAGTATTAAGACCCTGCACTACACACTGCCATACATGATCCTGCAAAGCCTTGTTTGCTTTACCCTTATCAAGACTGTACTTCCCATGTCTGCATAGGGGCTGTCATAATACCGGTGCCTCCAGTGTGTTCAACTTTTCCAGATTTTGCTGTTCTTTCATTCTCATGGCAGAATGGGTACACCTATATATCATATCTCTCAACTGTCCAGATTTTTGCCTGATATTTCATTCCGTTCCTCATAAAATTTGTAGCTTTCTGGCAAATCATTAAGATGTGACATCATTAAATAATGACAGACATTTGAGTTTCAAAATTCATGTCCTTCACAAAATGTATTTTAATGCAAAACCTGACACTGTATCAACTTTCTATGTTAGTCAGAGCAAAATTTAAAATTTGTCCCAAATTTTGGGCCTTTCAGATTTCTTGTGCTAAGAGGTTGAGAGGTGTGTGTGTGTGTGTGTGTGTGTGTGTGTGTGTGTGTGTGTGTGTGTGTGTGTGTGTGTGTGTGTGCACATGCATATGTATGTATGACTATCCTTGACTGCTCTGTGTCTCAATTCTAGCTCCTACCTACTTGTGAAGGCCACATACTTGGCATAGTTTTATAGGTTCATAGGCTCATGCTAGGCTGTTGATCAGATAGATCATTTATAAACTAGCCTCAAGATCTGATTCACATGTTGCCACTTCCTGCC
>NC_056748.1:848313401-848358401 GCF_019279795.1 Protopterus annectens | reverse complement strand
CTCCGAGGGGACTGAGAGTTTATATGGAACCAGGATTGGGTACGGACGATGTAGAATTTATGAATAAATGGAGGGCCGTACAACAAACAGCTTCTAGTATGTTTATTCAACTGTTGGTAGAGTACTATGAAAAGCAACTACCTGATCTTTTGTCTAAGTTTGATGCTTCCCATGAATGTACCAAGGAATTTATAAATACAGCTAAATACCAAGAACTATATGTACAATTTATGGTTGACACTGGTAAATATGATAATGATTAACGAAAGCGAAAAATGAATAAATACCAGAGGGATGTCAATGATTTTAAGACAGCCATGGTTTATTCTTGGAAAAAAAACAAAAACGGGGACTATATTTCTCAGATAATAAAGTGACTACTAGATCCAAAAGAAAACGGGTGAGATCTATCTTAAGGAAAACTGAAAATTCATCTAGTGTTTCAGAGTTTTCTTCGAGTTTCTCGAATACTGATACAGAGACTGAAGTAGGGCAGATGGCAGTTTCTACTTCACCTGTTTCTAAATGACACAGAGCCCCCTTTAGGAGGGGAGGTCGCAAACATCGCAGAAGTACCCATAGAGAAGATATTTCAGGACAGCCTGCAGCATTAACGGACACTACTTTGTACCATGATGTTAATCATGATGTTAGTGAGCTGGTTATCAATCTAACATCATATACTTTTACACCTAGTGAGCTTAGTGTGTTGAATAAAGGTTTGGGATATGTACCATCTTTTTATGTGTCTTACTATGATGTAACTAAAGATGTTAAAAGTTTTTGCAGAAATTTAAATCTTAAACATTACTTTGCTTATAGGGATACAGGTTCTAAACAAAGTGATGCAGTTGGTTTTCATTTTAAGAAATGAGAATTTGTAACCCCTTATCACAGTACTATTAAAACTTTTGAACAGTTAGTCCTGAAAGATTTACATACCAATCCATCACAGATTTTTCGCCCTTTTAATGATAATTTGTCTTTATCTGAGAGGAAGGCGGTTAAATCATTGTCAGAAAACAACAGTATAGTTATAGTAGGAGCGGACAAGGGTGGAGCTGTGGTTATATGGGACAAAAAGGTTTATACACAAGAGGCTAAGCGCCAGTTATCTGACAATACTTTATATTCTACTATACCAACAGACCCTACACAGGAATATAAAAATGAGATAGATACATTTTTACATAGGGTTAAGGATCAAGGTATTATATCTGCTTCTTTGCTGGTTCAATTGAAGGTTGATGTATCCAAGCCTCAGTACTTCTATTTGGTCCCAAAGATCCACAAGTCCCTTATTAATCCACCTGGGTGCACTATAGTGGCAGGCAGAGGTTCATTAATTGAACCTTTGTCCGAATATTTGGAATACAAGTTGAAACAGCTTCTTCCATTGGTCACAGCTAGGGTTCATGACACCAAGCAGTTTTTATCCTTGATGGATAATTTATAAGTTCCTCTAACAGCATATTTGGGGACACTAGATGTCCAATCTCTCTATACAAGCATACCTCATACAGGTGGAATAAGGGCTATTTAATATTGGATGGAACAGTCAAGAATATTTTTGGAAGAGGAAATGGAATTCTTGCTGTTTTTGTTAAAATTGGTGTTAGAACACAATGCTTTTCAGTTTGATAATCAATGGTATTTACAGCTACAAGGTATGGCTATGGGGGCGACCTTTGACCCAATTTATGCTGACCTGTTTATGGGTTATTTTGAGGTTCAGTATATTTATACAGCTCCACACCCTTTTATATCTAAGCTCATTATGCGGCGCAGATATCTTGACAATTGTTGGGTTGTGTGGGGGAGTGGACAGACTGATTAGCAACAATTTGTGTTATACCTAAATCAAAATATGTATGGTATCAAATTTACAGGTGGTATTAATCCCACTGAAATTAAATTCTTGGATGTTAAAGTAATTAAGGCAATGGATGGTACTATAATAACCAGTCTTTATAGAAAACTATTTTCCAAGAATGCTTTTTTACATGCGAATAGCTGTCACTCCCGTCACACTATTCAAAATATACCGGGTCACAATTTCAATGGGTCAGGAGAATTTGCTCTACAGAATCTATATTTGAAAGACAAGCCTCTGATTTAAAAATGAGATTTATTAATAAGGGTTATAACAAAACAGTGATAGATAGAGCATATAGACAATCAAAAATTGGTGACAGGACACAAATGCTGTTAGATCGTGAGGTAATTGAGAGGTCTGATAAAGGCAAAGTGAGATTCATTACTACTTATGGTACAAGTACCTTTCATATGAAAAATATAATTTCTAAGTTTTGGCATGTTTTACATCCTGACCCTTTTTTCACACAGGTTGTTCATGAAGAGTGTAGTTTTGGATATCGGAAAGGCAAATCCTTAGGGCAACATTTTTCCACTTTTAGAAAAGGTAACCATACATTTTCCAAGGAGCCTGGAAGTGTGGTGGGGAGTACTTATTGTGTTTTTTTTTAAGTATTGTAAATTGATGTCCAAGACTAAGTCTTTTACATCTGTCAATACTAGGAGTGTGTTTGATGTTAAATATTTAATCAAATGAACTAGCACATGGGTGGTCTACATAGCTATATGCCAATGTGGGACATTTTATATAGGCCAAACCTCATGTGCTTTGAAACAAAGGATAGCCCTCCATATTAGTGATATCAAGTGTCAGCGGGCTTGTAGTGCCTTATATAAACACAAGTTGATCCATACAATGGCTCATTTTGTGTTTGTAGGCATATATATGGTAGTATTATCAGAAGCTAATATCCTGCTTAAACACAAAATATTGACAGAAAAAGAACGTCGTTGGATAGTAAATTTAGGAGCCCTTTTTAAACCAGGTCTCAGTGACCAATGGTAGACAGTAGGGTAATATAGTTAGGTTTTTGTATATAATTTTTTTTGTATATGTAGATTAACATGATATGGACATAGATATGTGAGGTAACTTAGATACGCATATAGTAACATGTATATGTATTTGTATATATCTGTGCATTGGTATATGTATGTGTATAAAAGTGAGAGTATTTAGTATAAGTATTTGTGTTTGGATATTGACTAGTTAGCATTATGTACATATTTAAATTAAGTATAGGGTTCCACATATTTAGTTTTATAGTATAATGCAATATGGTTTTGGTGGTGGGAAAGTACCTGTTTCAAACAACTGGTATCAAGTATATTTTTTCATTTTTGTATTTGAATTTAGGTGCTTATGCCTTTAAATTTGCTGCCAATTATCTTTGTAGCTTTGTATTTATATTAGGTATTTTGACCATTAAGTCACACACTGATGACGCATTTGGGCGAAACCAGTCACCGGTCTGTGTTTGTAGACTGTTTGCAGACTGTGCAGTAATAAACTTTTTCCTAACGGCAACTGTCTTTTTCATTTTATGCTGAGTGCTGGAGATTTTGTTGGTGGTTTATGTGGATTTTTTCCATGCACCAGTATTGTACGTTCGCATGCACTTTTTCTTTTTGTTTTTTGTATAGATATATATATATATATATATATATATATATATATATATATATATATATATATATATACACACACACACACACACACACACACTCACACACACACACACACACACACACACACACACACACACACACACACACACACACACACACACTAACTTTTACATCATACAAATGTGGAGAAAATAGATAATGTGAGGACAATATAACCCTCACCTTCTTCTTTTTCTCTAAGTTTAGCTATCATGACAAGACAATATCTATCTTTCAGTGCAATGTGCTGAGAATCAGTCAACTGGCAGGAATAAAAATATGGCAATGCTCCTATGTTTTTTGTGCCTCTTACCACAGTTGTATAGGTTTATAGGCAAGTACTAGGTTAGTTGCCTTTACAGGTCATTTTAAGCTTAGCCAATTTCCCCAAAGTTGAGAATCAAACCCTATACCTTGTGTCTGTGAGGTAAACACCTTAACAATTATGCCAACTCCAACCCCAGGCAGGTCAGCTGAGTGAATTGTGATTATGTTGCCTTCCTCTAGCATGAGAACACAGTTATATTGCAGGTGTCCTATAATAGATTGCATTAGAATATGTCTTGTACCCTCTGCATCCTCATAGCCTATACATACGGTATATGTATCATATTTGTGCACTATTGCACTTTGTTCTCATGTTAAACGTGGTATTTGCCACCTGTGTATTGGAGGATTGCTGCCCAATGTATGAATTTGCACATGTTGAATTGCATGCTAACATAGGTTCACAGGTTCATAGGTAGGTACTAGGCTATCGGCCCTAGGGCCTATATAAGCCTAGCCAAAGGTACCCTGGCTTTCGCCACCCAAGAAAATTATTTTCCTGTGCCATTGTTGAGCAGAGCCACAGAAGTGATCCCTGGGGTGAATTTCCTATCTCCCATCCAATCATCAAGATTTTTCTTGAAGAGCGCTAATGAGGAGCTTTGTTTTATACAGATAGGTAGTTTGTTCCAGAGTATGGAAAGTCTCTGGTACAGGAATCTATCCCTCCAGCATGTTCTGTTTATTGTGGTGACAAGGTTTAGGTCCCTAGACTGTGTAGCTTGTAGGGATTGGGATTTCTTTAAGTAGAGCATGTCTAAAAGCTCTGGGTTTGACATAGCTTTGTGTGTTAGGCAGAGATCGCCTCTGAGTAGGCGATATGCAATGGAGTAAAGCTGCAGTTTTTTGAGACGGTCTGCATAGGGCATCTGTTTGAGGCCGGTAATCCTCTTTGTGAGGTATTTCTGTGGCCTTTCCAGTTGTTGTAGATGTCTTGTGAGGTACATACCAAAAGGGGCATTGTACTCTATAATGGGTCTAATGAGTGACGAGTAGAGGGGAACAATGACCTCTTTTTTCCTGGATGAGAAACCTTTTGTGATGAGGTGTGCCACGTAGAAGGATTTCCTGACTACTGTGGCGATGTGATTATCAAAGGAGAGACTACTGTCTACCTGTGTCCCAAGGTCTCTTATCACATTTTCAGTGTTAAGTAGACTACCGCCTATGTGGTAGTTCATGGGTACTGAGTTTTTACCAAAAGTGATGACAATGCACTTTTTGGCATTGAGCTTGAGGCCATGGCTTTGACACCAGGCATCTGTCTCAGCAAGGCCCTTTTGTAGGATGTCCACATCTTTTGGAGTTTTGATTATGGTGCCTACTTTGCAGTCATCTGCGAACTTCGTTAGCCAAAGAATTTCTGTGTTGGACTGTACTTCAGAGAAGTAGATACCAAACAGGAGAGGACCCAGGACTGAACCCTGTGGTACTCCACTTGTCACTGGTCTGAAGTTGGATTTGGATTCTGCTACTTTCACAGTGTGGGTTCTGTCAGTGAGCCAGTTGGCAACCCATCTTGTGACATAGGTCAATTCCTCGTTGGTCAGATCTGACCACAAGCTAATCACCCTAGACATCCACATCCCTCCCCTAACCCCCATTAGGGAAACCACAGTAAAAAATTTCTCCAAAGCCAACTTCACGCTTCTTTAGTTTAGTGAGTTTATCTATAATTCCAGAGTGGGGGATGGTGTCAAAAGCCTTGGCAAGATCTAGATAGGCTGTGTGAACCACCTTACCCTCATCTACGGCTTTGGTGATTGCTTCAAAGAAGTCTATCAGGTTTAGGAGACATGATCTGCCTTTTACATACCCGAACTGGGAGGGGTCCTGAGTCTGGAGATTACCAATGTCATTGTTTATAAGTTCCATGATGATACGTTCCATAGCCTTGCAGACCAGGCTCGTTAGGCTAATGGGGCAGTAGTTTCCGGGGTCTGTGGTGGCTCCCCCTTTGTGTAGTGGGATAACTGTCGCTGTGCGCCATTCAGTGGGCACATAGCCTGAGGTGAGGCAATGATTGAACATGATACTTAGGTGGGGTGCCAGTTCATGTAGAACACAGCCTGGGATGTCGTCAGGTCCCATGGATGCTGTGTTCTTGGCTTTGGATAGTGTGTTTTTTACCTGTGCAGCCATGATTACAGGAACTTTGCATTCTTCTGGTATGGAGATGGGCCCTTTAGGGATGACAGGGGGGTAACGTTAGCACTGAACCTATCTGTCAGGATGTTGGCAATATCAGTTGGTTCTGTATATTTAGTGCCATTGTGCTGTAACTCAGAGAAGATCTGAGTGTTGCCATTGAGATTCTTGACATAGCTATAAAATGCTTTGTGGTTGTCTTTAGAGTCAGTGGTGATTTTGTTTTCATAACTAGCTTTGGAGGATTTTATGAGGGATCTCAGCTTCTTACTAAGGCTGACCAGGGAGTTTCTCCAATCATGGGATTTTACTCTTTTTTGCAACAGTTTCTTTCTTCTGTTGTAGAGTTTGTTTATGGCAGGGGACCACCAGATTGGCTTACTTTTTTTGGAGGATAGCATCTTGGTTCTGTTAGGGATTGCACGATCCATGCACTTGTGTAAGTGCTTATAAAGTGTATTTGTGTAGGATTCAGCAGTCGTACCTCTATTGTCCATCAGCATGGGTGTCATGAAGTTTGCCACTTCTGCCTTAAGAAGTGTGAAGTTGGCTTAGGAGAAATTTTTTACTGTGGTTTCCCTTTGGTGTGGAGCACCAGTTGCCCATGTTGGTAATAACCAGGTCTTGGATATTGCTGCCCCTGGTGGGGGTGTGGATAAGTTGATCCATGGCATTGGAATTTATGAATTCCAGAAAACGTTGAGCACAAGAGTTGGTACATGAGTAGTTTTCCCAGTTAATGGTAGGGTAGTTGAAATCACCCATTATGAGGGTGTTAGGTTGTACCCTAATATTTTCCACTGTATTAAGAAATGTGGAGTGGGAATCCTGGGGCATGCTACGGGATCTGTAGCAAGCGACAATTTGGATTGCGGTATTGCCCAGAGTTAGTTGCACTTGGATAATCTCGGATGCATTATGCTGAGCAACTAGCCTGGAGGTGTGAATATCCTTAATGAATATGGACACGCCTCTGCCTTTAGTGTTTCGGTACAGGTTAGGTGGCCGAAAGGTGTGGTATGAATTATAGCCTGGTGATGCAGGGGTACTCTCTGGAGCCTTGAAACAGGTCTCTGTCACTGCACAGATGTCGATGTTCTCCATTTTAAGGAGTGCCTCGAGTGAGTGCATTTTGAGGTTTAGACTTCTAGCATTGAGTAGCAATACCCTCAGATTCTTCTTGCCTGTACCTGCTAGGTTGGTGAATTTGTCATTTGAACATTGCCTAAAAAAGGCACTGTAGGGGTGGCTAGAGCCTTAGCCAGTATCTGAAATCCCAGGAGCAACAGGTGCAAGCCATTTCTGGCAAAGATTGCTGAACTGCGTCTGTTGCCTATTGCTTATGGAAATCACCTCTGTTTGCAATGGTGTACTGTGTTTATGAATAATATAGATTATGTTCCCTAACCTAGACCTAAAGTCCATGAATGACACAAACAAGATCTATAGAAACATCATTTATGCTTTTTCTGTTTATTTGAATTGCTATTTCCTGTTCATTTCAGTGGGCTGTAGTATTATTATTTGTACCAGTTGTCTATTGAATACTGATTTGCAGAGTTTTCACACATTCTTATGAATAGGCCATCTCATGGTTAGCTTTCTACAGCAGTTTTGAGGTAGTATTACATTTTTCTAAAATAACGTCAAGTATTTTTTTTGTTTATTTTTGTAGTGCAGGAGGAGTGCATTAAGATGACATAATTTTACAGTTTAATTATTCTTTCTTGCTAGTTTAACCTTTATATTGATTGCTAGACGTGCTTGCAGTCCATATTTTTATTCTTCAGTTTAATTCTTTAATTTTAATTGATTGTATTTCATTTCTATGGCATTAATTTAGGTGGGCTTTGTTGTTTTAGGGATCTTTTGAGTATTTTGTGTGTATAGTGTATGAAGATGTTTGATGATGTGAGTGTGATGCCAATAAATGACTGAAGGTGGGGATAGATGTAGATAGAAAAACATCTACATGGTAGCTTGAATTCATGTTTTTATCATACCCTTTATTAGCACCCACAAAGAAGATACAAAATATTTAGCTAGGTCTAATCGCTTGGTTAAGAGACCATTTACTGACTAAATGAAACACGATGATGAGTGTTTATGCAGGTTTTTTTTATTCCAGTGTTTAGTTGTATAGGCACTATTAATTATTTGTCTTTGTCTATAGGCCAGTTTGAACTGAACTAACTGGGCACTTATGGAGTGAAGTAGCCTTGAGAGGTATTCTAGGTCAATATCTTGGATAATCAGCTGGAGTAAAGCAGCCTAAAAAGAAATGTTAATTGTGCCATCATCACATAACCAAGTTATTTTAGCTTTGTCCTAAAAATGGACTGCTAGGATCAACACTCTACCCTACCCAACAACCAACAAAACAAACACATGTCGGCTTGCTTAAGGCTTTACAAGGATAAGACTGAGAGGGTATGTTGTAAGACAGTTATTTAGTACACGGGAAGCATACACGAAGCTGAGCATCAGAAAAGCACAGAGCACAGCTGTTCTGATAGAGTTGATCATAGAAGACCTAGCCTTGTATAACATACCAAGCCTCTGACTCTTCTTTTTATCATAACACATTTGACATGGATGTCAAACTTGAGAGCACTATCCAGATGGACCTCATTAAGTTCTGCAGATTTCATGGTTTCAGTGAGTGATCCATAAAAGTAATACGCAGGTCTGGACCAGACAGAAAAAGTGACTAGGTATATGTTTCCATACAGCATCCATTTTTAAGAGACTTAGGTAGAGAACCATATTAGATAGCTTGAGTAGAAAGGAGTTAATTATGAACTAATAGTTGAGTTAGTGAAGACAAAGCAAAGCAGTACTGACTTGTCAGCAAACTGGGTTAGCCTTCCAGCACCACAATCTTTCCACACATTATTCCCAAAGCTAGAAAGAAAAAAGGAACAAACACATAACTCTGTTTGAGCAGATGGGCAGTATAATTTCATAGATCTTGTGATGTGCTTTTAAGGTAGCCACGGAACCACTGGTTAATATCTGCAGCAAATGCAGTGGCAGAAAGTCTGCTTAGAATTAATTATCTGCCATTTTTAGATACATTTTATTAATCGAGGAACAGTGCCAGCATTACCAGGGTACATTTCTGTGTGCATTTTTTGTCTTTACAAAACTGTGTCAGGTCCTTGACCAAAAAGGAATCCATGGTGAGAGTCACATACTCAGTTATGAGTGTTGATATAATAAGAAACATAAAAGTGTCCACATTTTTCCAATATTTTATAAGCAAGAGACAGCATGCAGACCAATAATTATTGGCTGTAAATGAAGGAAAACACAAACATAAAGGATATATTATTGCTGATTTCCAGAGATTCATTACATATTTGAAGTATATTATTGGTTTCCTATAACCATAATGAGGAAGTAGATACGTAAGAAATATACAACCAATTAATGAGTATAAGATTTGCAAATGTTTCTTGGTAAAGCTTACTTGGGCAATTTGAACAATCAGGTCATTAAAATTTGGGGTAGTAGAGCTAATATTGATGATGGTGGAAATTGAGACTATGCTGCTACAGACAATGTTTCCAAAATGGAGACATAGCACAACTATTTCTACACAACACTAGAGGGGAAAGGTTGATGCTTACAGAAGTAAAATGAATATATAGCTGTGAGATCCTACTGTTTACACTTAAAATATTTGATCCACAATTCTAGCCGTCAGTATCAGATACCTGGGAGATGGAACTTTATTCAAATGTGTCTGTTATCAAAATCCAGAGGCTTTAGAGAGTATAAATCCATTTCTGAATGATTTAAAAGTAGTTGTTTCCACAACTCTTTTTTCTTGAAAGATTACTTGCTACTTGAAAAGTGACACAAGGCTGGTCTTAGTCTTAAACATTTCATCTGCACAGCAGTGTTACATTTTCATATATTCAGGCTTAATGTCAGGTTAGGTACCCCTAAAAGTATAAACAGTATTTTGAAATAAAACTGTTTTTAAACTGATTTTGAATAGAAAATCATCATTAAAAGCTGTGTGAAGTACAGCAAGTATCACAGAGAAAGCCTGAGCGTGATTCATTTATGACCGATTCAGATAAGAAACAAATAATAATAATAAAATAGAAATAAAAATACAGACAACAGAATCATTCCTTTAGACATCATATTAATAGTAATGCATCACTGAGACAGAAAATGAATTCTGATGAAATTTCATAACCAGATTAAAAAATGAAGAACTAGAAAAGAGAACAAGAATATATAATATTGGAATTATAGGATTAAAACTATGAATGTAAAATAAAGTTAGAATCTTTCCTGCAGCTATACTGTCTAAATGTAAAGCTGTCATCACCTTTAAACATTGACAGAGCTTACAGAGTCATAAAATCACCTCTGTTTCAACCAAATAAACCAAGACACATTATTAAACTTTCAGATTTTAACAAAGTGCTACTACATGGAATTGCTCCGTCAGAATTATTCCTAGTGACTCAAAATTAGTATTAAATGACAATAAGGAGGTTCTGCACAATGGCTTGGTGACCATGACTACTGACTGATTCTTTCAGAATTCATGCTATCATTAATCTGTTTTATGTGAATGTGCGATAGGCAGCGCTGAGCCTCTTTTGGGTAAACAGATGGCCGCAGAAAGGAACAAGGAGCTAATTCAATGTGATTTGGGGTCACACAATGACAGACACATGGTGAAAAATGTTTGTGATGCTTAAGATACTGCAGACTGTGAGAGAAGAAACTAAGAGCCTATGGAGATGGTTGTGAAAGCCACAGGTACTCTCATTACATTTGGAGTCTGAGCTTGAACATTTTCACATTACCATCAATAAGAAGAAAGTGGTAACAGCCCAGCAAGAAGACAGGATTAATTTTATTGTAGAATGAAATACAATCTATAAAAGAGAAAAAAAAAAGATGACATGAAGAATACGATAAGAAGGGTAACGCTCCAAATGGTCAGCATCTCAGAGACAGTGTCTGACTCTGACTTAGACAGTATTATTTAAACTTGTGTTCTGCTTGCAATAAATGTTCCAGCTTCTATGTATTGTGAGATAACTCATAATCATAGTGTAGGCAAAAAAAATGGAAATGCCTTCAAATCACAACATGATTTAATCAAGCTGAAAAATTTACCAAGACTTTTCAAAGCAACTGTCTTTTCTGACGTGCAATCAGACTTAAAATAAAAACAGTTTGATCATGGCTAACTTACACTTTCTCACTTGTTCTGATGACACTATTTTAGAAAATGAGATTTCATTCCCTACAGATCCAAGACAGTATAACTGAAATCTGCAGGGAGCAAGATATTCTCCCAGAAATGTACTGCGGGGTGTCCAGAGAGGGGCAGAAGTATACGATAATCACATGGATGCAAACTTGTTGGAGGAAACAGAGTTGGCAGTTTAAAGGAGTCACACTGTGGACTGTCAGCTTCACATGAAGCATCTACAGGGTGTAACATGAGGGTAAGGTCTGTCAAAAGGGTACCCAAAAGGAGGGTGCACTGAGTCAAAAAGCTGAGGAGTTGAACAAACTGGCAAGCTAACAGATAAAAGGGAGACTCATATGACATGGAACGTCAGGAACCTGCGAGAAGAATCAAGCGATGCAGCCATACGAAATGATTATCCAAACACTGGGCAGATGTGGACAGTTTGGGCTTTAATGAAGAATGGGAAAGTGAGGCCACGGTGTTCTAGAAGGCTGAGGATGCCTGAAAACAATGTGTTAGAGTCTGTACATCAGTTGAAGGTACTGCTTACCTCCATCTGTTAGCAATGCTGGAGTGGATGAACAAAGACATTTTACTTAAGTGGAGGGGTCTGAGGAAAACTGACTCAACTATGGCTTTGGTAATTACCAAGATAGCTGTTGTCATATAACAGACAGAAAAAATATATGTAGTTTTAAAAAGAAAAGAAACAAAGGCTTGCTGTTTACCTCCCTCCCCAAATAATTAGTTTTTTTATCTTGTTCATAAGCATTCTTCAGTTGAAAATGGCTTTAGTAACCAAGAGACCAGTTAAGGTGATGTCTAGTTTCTTTAAGAAAAAATGTGCTTACTGTGACCATCTAGAATGGGTGTGAAGTCAATATTTCATGCCTAACAAATGCTCAAAAGCAGACTGTTAGCTGAATTAAAGGAGATGTCGACTCTCTAATGATGTTAACCTTATCCCAGGTATGTTTCCTCCCTACAATATCACCTAGATTTTATTTAGTGCTCAAAAGCCATTCAACACCATTCAGTTACTATTTTTTCCATTCTCACAAATTATGAAGGTCCTGTTACTTAACTTGTTCAGATCTCATGATGTTTCAGAAAGGAATTTGCCTCAACCTATACACAGTAGCATAAATTAGAGAACAGAGATTATCTAGGTTTCACCATTAAAGCTACCTAAAATTTTACATCTTGAAACTGTCTTGTTAAGACATTTAGAAAGGATAAATATAAAGTAGAAGACTTTTCCGGATAGTTGCTTGAGAGACTTTGCTATGAAGAAAAAAAGTGAGTTACTCTGCAATTTTGAATAAAAACGTTGGTAAATCATGTCATTGTTGGCCAGGGAAATACTACTTCTTTCATCCAACTATACAAATTAGGATGAGTATCAAATTTACAGGCAGCTATAATTTCACTTACTAAAACTTTGAAATGACTATTGTCAGTCACTAATAAATGAGGAGAGCTGATAACTTTCATACCTTACAAGAGTGTTGGAAAGGGAGGTTCTGAAACTTTTTAAGGACTACAGCTTTGAAAACTTAACAGACCATTATTTATTTAGTTATTTCCTTCATTAATACATTTGTTGTCTTGGAGAGGGCACTGATCTAAGACCGTTTTCAGGTATGACCTGAGACTAGAAGGCACTTATACATAACCAGTACTGACAGTATTTATAGAGATAAGTATAACAATTATGAATTGCATGGAAGTATATAAAAAGTGTATGCAAACATATATGGTATAGAAACGTCAATACAATTAAGTCACCATGTATGCTGTTATGACTGTCATGTACAATACATCATAGTATGGAATACCAAAGGGCAACGGAGAAAGTAATGACAGCTAGAACGAAGGGGGTCATAAGCAGTACCTACCACCAATGAGGTTAATGAGAAGAAGACAAACATATATTGAAGGTGGGAAGAGAGAAAGAGAAAATAAAAAAAAAGAAAAGAGACTGGGTTAGTATAAATAATAGGAGGTATAAGCTAGTAAGGTATGCTCTGTAGAGCAGTGGTGGAATGTTACAGGAGAGGGGAGATGAAGGTGATATTAAAAGGAGAGGTTAAGAAGTAGAGAGAGTATGTGTGTTATCCATGAAGCAATGACATTGAAAGTATTTTTTTTTTCTATGTGCCTTACGAGATATTTTCTAAATGATTTCAGATTATTATCAGTTGCTAGGTTTTGAGGTATTTTGTTCCATGTGAATCTGATAAGAAAGACTTGTGCCAGTTAAAAGTAAGCACAGATCAGAGTAATTCAGTTAAAAGGAATCGTAGCCTTTTGTTTCATTAGACCATTTAAAGAGCTTGTGATACACAGCACTGTCATTATAAGCAAATAGGAAAAAACTCCATCAGACCAAAGCTCAAAATGGTCTGTTGTGATCAGTGTGCTACTGGAGCAAACAAACTAAATAAATAAATATAACATCTAGACCTTATTGTATTATATATACATAAACTCCAGTCTGGGAGAAAGACAAAGAAATTGAAAAGTGTAGTCTTGTTAGTGTAGTTATCCTTGTGACAGTGAGTTTAATGCATGTAAAATTAAAATATAATAATAAATACTACAGGAAAAAAAAAAAAAAAAAAATATATATATATATATATATATATATATATATATATATATATATAGATATATATATAGTTTCATAGTTTCATAGTTTAGTACTAGGCTATCTGCCTTGGGGCATTTGTAAGCCTAGCCATAGTGATGTGGCTTTCGCCACCCCATGAAATGGTACAAAAATGCACAGAATAAATTTAGAATACTGTGCCTCTGTCTAGTAGTGACACAGTGAAGGTCCCCTTATATAATAGAATTAGTTAACTGTGCCCCTGTCTAGTAGTGACACAGATGTGACCCCTGGGGTAAACTTACGATCTCCCATCCACTCATCAAGATTTCTCTTGAATATATATATATATAGCTATATATATATATATATATATATATATATATAGAGCTATATATATATATGTATATATATATATATATATATATGTATATATCTATATATATATATATATATATATATATATATATATATATATATATATATATGTATATATATATATATATATATATATATATATATATATATATATATATATATATAGCTCTATATATGTATATGGGAGCCCTTCATTTGTTCGAACTTTCAGATGTTCGAAACTCATATGGCTGACACCATATGAGCGAACATTTGAAAGGCCGATAAATGATAGCGGGGATCCCGCTGCAGTGCGGGACTGGGAGATTCCCCTTTCCTGCACTGTAGTGCGATCTCAGAGTGAGAATATTTAAGTAGCAAGGGGTGTGGGAGGTGTTGGGGAGAGGGACTTGCCCCCCTGCATAACAAAGTTTTTTTTCCAAAATCTCTATTTCAATTTTCTTTTTTCAAATAATAACAATACGATAACTCAAAAACACAAATAAACAATACAAATACCTACCTAAAGAAAACAGACAACCATCTCATTCCGAGAAAATTATACACACACACACACACACACATATATATATATATATATATATATATATATATATATATATATATATATATATATATACACAATATATACACAAGAAGTCACTACATCGTCAAGTAAAGTATGAGAGTTCTTATGTTCCTTTGGTCTCATATGGGATAGTTAGAATGGGGATAGTCTATATATAAAGTAAAAATAGAAATGTAACCATTTATTTGTATGTTTAGGGAAAATATCAAGTTACACATATACTAAGAAAAGGGAGAAGATGCAAGAAAGACTGGTTATACTACATTCATTTCTTATTTAAAGGTTAGCTTTTCTTGACAATTTGTAGACGAATTTTGTCAAGAATTATATCTAGTAAGTAACCCCAATATTTTTGGTTATAGCGTTTGTTTTTTTGTTTTTGAATAAATTAATTTGTGAGATGAGATATATTTGATAGCAAGATTGCTAAAATTTTCCCATGTAATTGGTGACCTGACATTCCAATTCTTTGTAATAAAGTATTTAATAAGGGCACACATCGTAATAAAGACATGTTTTAATATTTTTTGGAATTGATTGATATTAATGTGCAATATAGCTATCTCCCAAGTAAGGGTTGATTTTTCATATCCCATCTTCTCTAATCTTACTCTCAAGGAACACCATAAGTTGTGTATCTTAGTACAGTTCCACATGACATGTAAAATATCAGCTGTTTGATCTGGACAATGGGGACATATAGGCGAAAAGTTAGGATTGAATTTATTTAATTTAGATAAGGTATAATATAGATTGTTATTTACCATAATTTGTGTATATAACAGCTTCTTGAAAGGAATGAATTTGATTGTATTTTTAATGGCTACTTTCTTATTTTCTTCAGTCAGTGATTGATTTTTTGTTTGCCAATAGTTAGAAAATAATAAAGAATTCTGATGTTTTGTACTCATTGCAATTTTATAAGTCCTAGAAATTGTTTTCCCTTTAATCGCAAGATTTTCAAGTATTAATTGAACTAAATCTATGTTCTGTAAGTCAGTGTGTATTTGTGAGAATTTAGCATTTATAAGATGATGAAGTTGATTAAGGATAATACTATATTTCATAGGAAGTTTGAGTTCAAGTCTCATTTGCCCAGTGTTAGAGTCTTTCCATTGGTATATATCCCATATTGTGTAGTCTTTTATCAGGGGGTAGTTTGTTAGATTTACTAGTTTATTATTTATTAGTAAATTAGGATTTAGCTGTAATGGTTGTATAAGGGCAACAGCGTCAGCTAATTGCAATGATTTAAATAGTTTCTGTGTTGTAAGAATCATGTTTTTAATTAGTGGGTGTAAATTCTTCGTGTATATGCTAGCCTGGTTTAAATTCAAGAATGGTAAGGATTTGATATTACAGCCAAGGGATTTCAACTGCTCATACCAGATTTTGGTCCACTGGGGTGTCCAAGTATTTATATACGAGTCATAGTTTATTATTTGTATTAGTCTGTATATAGTAATAATACTATAGTAAAGCTTAAAATCAGGTAACCCCAATCCTCCCTTATCTTTGGAGAGTACAAGTTTTGCATATTTAATTCTGGTAGATTTAGGATACCATAAGAATCTTGATATAACTTTTTCCATGGCAAGGAAGAAGTTTTGGGGAATATTTGAAAAGGTAGCATGTAACTGAAAGAGAATTCTTGGTAGAAAATTAATCTTGACAGCACTAGCTTTTGACAGTAGAGACATATTAATGTTCTTCCATCTATCCATACCGTTTTGAATACTAGTCCATGTAGTTAGTAGGTTATTGTTCATAATATCTTTGAAGTCTGAAGTAAATATTATTCCCAGATATTTTATCTGGTAGTTTATTTTGATCTCACTCATAGGAAAGTACAATTCTTATATATATATATATATATATATATATATATATATATGGGTCTACCTTGCTTAATCTAAATTACACTTACCTAAATTTGAAAAACGCAAGATGACTTCACCAAAACCTTATTATGTTTTCTAAGGAAAACAAACCACTTGGCCACCAGGGTGAACTTTGCCCTTTTTCCTAGTGTAGTGCGATCTTGGAGTTGGTATATTTAGTTAGGGGTGGTGTGGATTTAATTTGTGTCTGTTTGTTTTGTTCTTCCCTGGTGACCAAGTGGTTTGTTTCCTATAGAAAAAATATCATTGCTCCATGGATTAATTCAGAATAGTGTACTTTTGATTAATGAAAGTAGACCCATATATATATATATATATATATATATATATATATATATATATATATATATATATAGATACACACACACACACACACACACACACACACACACACACACACACACACACACACACACACACACGCACACACACACAGGAATATATACAGGTACACTAAATATGTGTCTGCCATGCATACCGTTGCAGTCTATATAAATCATCTTCCAGTTCCTTACATAAACTTTTAAAATCACTTAAATTCTCACCATTATTTTGTGCTGTTATCGGAACATTGATGTTAGACAAGTCCAGAGTCAATAAAGGGTTCGGATTTTGATGTAGTAACAATTCCCATTTAAAAGGTTTGTCCCTCTCCTCCGAACGATAATCAAGTTCAACTTCTGTTAGTTCCATCGTGTGCAAACAGCTGCAGTAAAAATCTTGAGAGACCAAGTAATAAAATATACAAACGAACCTGTTGCTGTATTGCCAAAGAGACCACCCATAAAAAACTGAAAGGTAATCCACAAAGAAAACTGATGGTCTCACCACGAAATAAATGAGGAATGCGTACCAAACACTTCCTAAAACAAGTACTTTATTAACGAAAGAAAAATGAGCGCTTTCGCGTAGACTCCTCTACGCTTCATCAGATAAAATACACTACAAAATAACACCATTTAAATACTAATCTAGGCGGGAAAGTCAAAACAATTAATAAACTTAATCATCAATTAAAAATCAATTAAAAACCAATGGCAACTGTGATAAACTAATCTTTTGCATACAAGTACTTCTTCCAACGCTATAAAGCAGTAAAGACACATAGATATGTAAACTCACAAAAACGATGTTTACAAACACTCACACTACAGTTGAAGACTGTTGTTTGTAAAGCATTACATAAAAAATATAAACTGCTAGCGACCTGAAAGACAATCATCTTTCCATAAGATTGCTTGTCGTGGAAAAGCGTAAAGATATGTATGATTCACCGACAGCAAAACAATGAAGATTTTGCTGTCTTCATCCTACTGTATAGCGAAACACTCTTATTCCGCTTCAAAGCGCTGATTTACTACATCCAACCATGCCTTTAAAATGAGAGGCTTCAATAGATGAATGAACTGAACCCACCCAGCTTCAAAACACTGATACACTACATCAAGCCGTGCCTTTAAAATGAAACTGTATAAGTTTCAACGAGTGAAGAAACTAAACCCACCCCCAAACTAAAAACAGAGATATGCCATCTGCATGGAATAGCGAAAATATATAAAAATATAAATAAAATATATAGAAAATGCATACTATAAAATTGTAAAAATATTAAACCTAGTCCATATTTCAATAAGATGATGACATCAAAACTGATAGCATTAAAACTGATAGCATTAAAGCTGATTAAAGAGACTTTCAGCAGTTCCAACGACCAACTATATGTGAAGACAAACATTTGTTGATAAATAATAATAGAAAAATGATCAAAATGGAATCTACTGCATACTCAAGATCTATATCTTAGAGTCTACTTCTAAAAAATATATTAACATAAAACTGAGTTGACATGTCAAAGGCTTGTCTAAAAACGATTGAGACTAACCTACCAAAGATGTCTGACAGTGTAAGCCAAAACAACTCTTACTCGTAATTAACAAATACATGAGGGACGCTATTGGTCTCAGTCTAAACAACAAGGGCATTTTTGCTTATAAATGCAATATTCAACAACAGCTCTTACTACTGAATGGCATAGACATAAAAAAACGTGAAATATTACCAGCCTCAGTCTAAACAACAAGTGGATTTTATGCGTACATAGGCAGTAAATAACAACATGTGTCCCTGCTAATAAAACGAAAAAATAAAAGAAATGGGCTAAGCCCTCCCAAAAACTCA
This sequence comes from Protopterus annectens, assembly GCF_019279795.1. NCBI lineage: Eukaryota > Metazoa > Chordata > Ceratodontiformes > Protopteridae > Protopterus > Protopterus annectens. Next base: position 848,339,514 of record NC_056748.1, on the reverse strand, counting down.
ACTATAAAATACAATAGAATATAACTCATTAGAGAAGGGAAACAGGGAACAATAAAAAGCAGTAAAATATGTGGGCAAAAGTGGCAAAAGGCTTGAAGGAGAGATGTCAGTCAAGGTCTCCTGCTATCCAACACAGGTTTGACTGTGACATAATTATTGAGACCTGGAGACACATGAGCACTTATTTTTTATGTAATGCTTTACAAACAACAGTCTTCAACTGTAGTGTGAGTGTTTGTAAACATCGTTTTTGTGAGTTTACATATCTATGTGTCTTTACTGCTTTATAGCATTGGAAGAAGTACTTGTATGCAAAAGATTAGTTTATCACAGTTGCCATTGGTTTTTAATTGATTTTTAATTGATGATTAAGTTTATTAATTGTTTTGACTTTCCCGCCTAGATTAGTATTTAAATGGTGTTATTTTGTAGTGTATTTTATCTGATGAAGCGTAGAGGAGTCTACGCGAAAGCGCTCATTTTTCTTTCGTTAATAAAGTACTTGTTTTAGGAAGTGTTTGGTACGCATTCCTCATTTATTTCGTGGTGAGACCATCAGTTTTCTTTGTGGATTACCTTTTAGTTTTTTATGGGTGGTCTCTTTGGCAATACAGCAACAGGTTCGTTTGTATATTTTTTATATTTTTATATTAATTTATCCTATAGTACACCTATAAGGTGTCAATATGACAAATGTTGTACAGCGATATAGGACTAATTTAAACAGGCTGTGAAAAATGCTATTATATTGTTTGAAACAAGAAAGTGTTTATATATATTTTTAATGAACATGCTGAGGAAGATGTACATGCTTAAACACAATAATATAGGAACATTTGCATCACGGACTCAACATGCTCTCAGTGATTAATGTTTTATCACAGTCTTATGACAGATAGTGGGTTGTTATTTATTTATTCATCTATTTATTAGGTTAAGCGTATCGTTTTGTTTAACGTACTGAAAAGCAGGTATTGTCAACATAAGGGTAGGACTAAACTTACTTCACAGACATGATGATTTTATAAATGTTTTACATATAAAATTTAGTGATCTCGTTTTGTAAATTTAGATCACCTAGATGTAGGTGAATGTGATTTTTAACACAATTGGTTTCACAGGTTAATATGGCTTTAAATGTTTGAAATGAAATGGTTAACGAAGTTGTTATTTTGGCGCCAAATTTGTATTATAAGGAGTCTTTGGATTAAATATGGTGTTCTGAAGAAGCCCACATAGATGGGTGAAAGCGCTTAACTGTTTTTATGGCATTTTTTTATTTTTTCATCTTGTGGAATAAATTATTTTCATACTATTGGATTTGACTCTTGTTTTGTGCTGTGTAGCACACACTTTCCTTGAGGTGACTGCACACTTATTGGTGACTCCGTGGCATTAAGTACTATTCTGAAGATACATGTGCCTTCTGAAGATCTTATAAGGTAAATATCCAAGGGTCCTTCCTCTCATGATCTTCTTTCGGCTGTTCCTGTTAGGGGTCGCCACAGCAGATCATCTGTTTCCATTTTTTCCTGTCCTCTGCATCATGCTCTTTCACACCAACCACCTGCATGTCCTCTCTCACCACATTCATAAAACTTATCTTAGGCCTTCCTCTTTTCCTCTTACCTGGCAGCTCCATCCTTAGCATCCTTTTCCCAATATACCCAGCATCTCTCCTCAGCACATGTCCAAACCAACGCAATCTCGCCTCTCTTGCTTTGTCTCCAAACTGTCCAACCTGAGCTGACCCTCTAATATACTGATTCCTAATCCTGTCCATCCTAGTCACACCCAGTGCAAATCTTAACATCTTTTACTCTGCCACATCCAGCTCTGACTCCTGCCTTTTCGTCAACGCCACCGTCTCCAACCCATATAACATAGCTGGTCTCACTACCCTCTTGTAGACCTTCCCTTTCACTCTTACTTGTACCTGTCTGTCATAAATCACTTCTGACACTCTTCTCCACCCATTCCACCCTGCCTGTACTCTCTTCTTCACCTCTCTTCCACACTCACCATTACTCTGAACTGTTGATCCCAAGTACTTAAACTCATCCACCTTTACCAACTCTACTCCCTGCATCCTTACCATTCCTCTACCCTCCCTCTCATTTACACACATATATTCTGTTTTAGCCCTGCTGACCTTCATTCCTCTCCTCTCTAAAGCATATCTCCACCTCTCCAGGGTCTCCTCAACCTGGTTCCTACAATGTCATCTGCAAACATCATAGTCCACGGGGCCTCCTGTCTGATCTCATCTGTCAACCTGTCCATCACCACTGCAAATAAGAAAGGGCTCAGAGCTGATCCTTGATGTAATCCCACCTCCACCTTAAACGTATCTGTCACTCCCACCGCAGTCCTCACCAATGTCACACTACCCTCGTACATATCCTGTACCACTCTTACATACTTCTCTGCCACTCCTGACATCCTCATATAATACCACAACTCCTCTCTAGGCACCCTGTCATATGCTTTCTCTAAGTCCACAAAGACACAATGCAACTCCTTCTGACCTTCTCTGTATTTGTCCAACAACACTCTCAGAGCAAATATTGCATTTGTAGAGCTCTTTCCTGGCATGAAACCATACTGCTGATCACTAATCATCACCTCCCTTCTTAACCTAGCTTCCACTACTCTTTTCCATAACTTTACTCTGTGACTGATCAGTTTAATCCCTCTGTAGTTACTACAGCTCTGCACATCACCCTTATTCTTAAAGATAGGTACCAAAACACATTTTCTCCACTCCTCAGGCATCCTCTGACTTTCCAAAATTTCATTAAACAATTTGGTTAAAAATTCCACTGCCATTTCTTCTAAGCACCTCCATGCTTCCACTGGTATGTCATCTGGGCCAACAGCCTTTCCATTCTTCATCCTCCTCATAACTGCCCTTACTTCCTCCTTGCTAATCTGTTTCACTTCCTGATTCACCATCCCCACACTATCCAACCTTCTCTCTCTCTCATTCTCTTCATTCATCAGCCCTTCAAAGTACTCTATCCATCTACTCAACACACTCTCTTCACTTGTGAATACGTTTCCCACACTATCCTTTATCACTCTTACCTGCTACACATCTTTACCAGCTCTGACCCTCTGTCTAGCCAATTGGTACAGGTCCTTTTCTCCCTCTTTAGTGTCCAATCTCTCATACAACTCTCCATATGCCTTATCCTTAGCCTTCGCCACCTCTCCCTGAGCCATGCGCCTCATCTCCTTATACTCATATCTACTTTCTTCATCTCTTTGACAATCCCATTTCTTCTTCACCAGCCTCTTCCTCTGTATACTCTCCTGTACTTCCTCATTCCACCACCAGGTCTCCTTGTCCTCCTTCCTCTTTCCAGATGTCACACCAAGCACCATTCTAGCAGTCTTTCTTACTAGCTCTGCTGTAGTTACCCAGCTATTCGGTAACTCTTCACTGCCTCCCAGTGCCTGTCTTAACTCTTCCCTGAACTCCACCTCACAGTCACCCTTTTTTAACTTCCACCATTTAATCCTTGTCACTGCTTTCATACTCCTCCTCCTCTTGATCACCAACGTCATCCTACAGACCACCATTCTATGCTGCTTAACTACACTTTCCCCTGTCACCACTTTACAGTCTCCAATCTCCTTCAGACTGTCCCTCCTCCATAGGATATAATCCACCTGTGTGCATCTTCCTCCACTCTTGTACATCACCCTATGCTCCTCCCTCTTCTTAAAATATGTATTCACCACACCCATGTCCATCCTTTTCGCAAAATCCACTATCATCTGACCTTCTGCATTCCTCTCCAACACCATACCTACCCATCACTTCCTCATCCCCTCTGTTCACTTCACCAACATGCCCATTGAAGTCCGCTCCAATAACTAGTCTCTCACCCGTGGGTACACTCACCACCACTTCATCCAACTCACTCCAAAATGTTTCTTTCTCATCCATCGCACACCCAACTTGTGGAGCATATGCACTAACAACATTCATCATTACACCATCAATTTCAAGCTTCATAAACATCATTCTATCAGACACTCTCTTCACCTCCAAAACACTCTTGGCATACTGTTCCTTTAGAATAACCCCTACCCCATTTCTCCTGCCATTCACACCATGATAGAACAATTTGAACCCACCTCCTATCCACCTGGTCTTACTTCCCTTCCATCTGGTCTCTTGCATGCACAATATATCAACCTTCCTTCTCTCCATCATATCAGCTAGCTCTCTCCCTATACCAGTCATACTGCCAGCATTCAAATTTCCTACCATCACTACTACACTCCTAACCTTCCTCCTCTCTTCCTGCCTTTGGGTATGCCTTCCCCCTCCTATTCTCCTTTGGCCAACAGTAACCCAATTTCCGCCAGCACCCTGGTGGCTAACAGTACTGGTGGCAGTTGTTCTTAACCCGGGCCTCGACCGATCTGGTGTAGAAATATGAAATGTTCTCCACATAAGTAATTTGGCAGAGGTTTTACGCCGGATGTCCTTCCTGATGCAACCCTTCCCATTTATCCAGGCTTGGGACTGGCACAAAGAAATGCACTGGCTTGTGCATCCCCAGTGGCTGGGTTCCAAGGGTCCTTCCCCTATGAAAGGAAAAAAAACATTTGTCCTGAAGAAATAATTTGGCAGAGGTTTTACGCCAGATGCCCTTCCTGACGCAACCCTCCCCATTTATCCAGGCTTGGGACTGGCACAAAGAAATGCACTGGCTTGTGCATCCCCAGTGGCTGGGTTCCAAGGGTCCTTCCTCTATGAAAGGAAAAAAAAACATTTGTCCTGAAGGAACTCTGATATCTTATTGTCTGCTAGGAGGATATTCCAATGTCTTTGGATGCTATCCAATAAGGACCCTTGGATCTCATTTTAATCACTTCAAACATGGCTTTACATACACACCGGTTCCTATTCAGAGAACTATGACAGGTGATTTACTTTTTGATGTAGACACTGCACACACTGCCATACATTGATGAAATCTAAACAATTCACTAGCAGGAATACAGGGACTATTTATGACATCAGGTTCTATGCCAATTGTGGAACCGACTGGGTGATTTATCTTGCGACATGCACCTGCTCTGACTTTTATATACGACAAACTTCTAGACCCTTGAGACTACAGATATCCGAACATTGCAGTGATATTAGGACCAAAAAAAACAGTAATGCTTTGTATAAACATTCCATTGCACACAAGAATGCTAATTTTAGATTTATTATTACAGACAGGATTGTGGGGAATAGAATAAATAAAGCAGGATGGCATTCAATATTAAATACAAAAGAAAAGAAATGGACCATTAAGTTGGGTGGTTTATTCCCACCAGGGCTTAATAAAATTTTTGATTAACAAATGAGCATGAATTTTGTTCCCACACTGGGTTATATAAGGGCATTGACTTTTATGGCTTTTTCACTTACTGATGAAGGCTACTTAACTTGCTCAGCCGAAATCAGTTTGTTAAAAATCCATTTACCCAAACTTAAATAACAATTAAATGTCGCATGACGACCCTTATTAAAATTTAAAAGCATGCACCCCTGAAAAATATTCATACATAAAATACCTATAAAACTTATTTGGAAAAATGTTTACTGCAAGGAGATGCCACACTAAATTAATCAAAAGTATTAGTAAAGGGGTACATGAAGGTAGAAAAAATGTGTATAGACCATAAACTCAACAATCAAATAACCATGATTTAGAAAAGGCACCTCCAGAGACAGATACATAAAAACTTGGTATGGTATTTATTACAGCACGGACACCTATACAATAAGAAATATTAACAAAAAATTTGGAATATTTTGAAAGGGGACCAATCAATAAATTCTGTAGTGGGGGGACCAGTACAGAACAAAGGAGTGTATAACTTAAAAAAATGAGTTAGAGAAATAAAATAAAAAGAAAGGTGGGATTAAGGTGGCAGTGAAGACATATGAGTGCCAGAATTGGTACTACTGTAGATATATGACCAGTAGTCCATTAGTTTTTGTACAAATATGGAAATGGCATACCCTGCCCTAAAACATTGTACTTGTGAGATGATAAATGTGGTATATTCAGCAGAATGTATGTCATGTCAGGCATTTTACACAGACAGAACTACTAGGAAATTGAATAGAAGAGTACATGAAAACTACTATGCCATAAAAGATAACAATCAGTAAACACACGTTGCACAGACATACTAGTACATTTGAAAAATATAAGAATTGTTTGTGCTTTCTTATTGACTGCAATGAATCTGATATTAGTAGGATGATGCAGAAAATATTTTGGTCACCAAGGAATATGAATGAAGGTTACAGTTAAGTGTTACTCTAGATCATGGACTAAATGACTATTTGAATTTTAAATGTATCTTCAAAAGGCAGAGGTTAAAAGTGAAAAAATAATATTTATTTTATATAGCAGAAATATTCTGCAGATATTTTAGTAAGATGCTTCATTTAATTTACAAAGAATTTTTATATATATTTTATACATTTTTTTTTGTTAGGTATATATGCTTTTAAAGCACTTATTCCTGGCACCAGTCAATACAGTTTTTCATCATGTTACACTTGATTTGTTTTTATTTTTATTTTTTCATTGTGTGGCCATTGCCATCTGTGTTTTTATTTTAAGAACTCAAAGATATTACAAGGAAAAGTTTGAGATTTATGTTGGCATTATATCTACCCTGAATGTAAAACAAACAACAATGCTAAAATTCAGTCAGTGAAAAGATGAAAAATAAATAACAAAGGCTTAAATAATAACTGGGGATTTCATGTATGATGATCTATAAGCAATAAATAACTAAGCAAGAATGCCATTATTGGAAAGCAGTCTACAGTGAAAATTGGCTTAAATAAATAGGTATATTGAATAAAACTGTGAATATCATAGAATAAAATGCAGGCTGCAGTTTACTGTAAAGATGTGCTACTCAGTGACATTTAAAATGGGGAGTCAGGCTGATAAAAACAAACAGTATAAAACTAGGAAGTGTGTTAGAGGAAGTTAGACGTCAGTTAGAGAATGCTAAAGGGTGAGGATGTGTGTTTGCTACTAGAAGGTACTGAAAAGTGAGTCAGAACTAAAAACCTGAATAAATAAGGTTATTTGTTGGCTAACTCTGATGGAAATTTGTGCTGGAACAAACTACGGTAATGCAATATTACCAGACACTGAAAGATGATATACATTTTTGAGACTGACTGAGGAAAGCTGAGTTTAACTCATGTCAGTTTGTGGAACCTAATTCTGGTAATGCATTATGTGAAATTAGTTACTGGCACTATGTTGAAATGTACAAAAGTCTGACTGACTGATTGAGGGATTGAGTGATTGATTTATTGTCTCAGTAGTCACACTAAGGAGATTTTTTAAATAAATACACCACTTAGATATTTCTGATGATATATGTGTCGGCAATCTGTGACATTTTCACATTATGAGCACAAATAGTTATGGAATGTATGACTTTGTGTTGGTGGCCTCAGTATTTTTATTAACACTCCATTTTGGTTGTCTTCCTGACATAACGTATTGCAAAGCTACTTGCTGTGATAATAATACCATATATAATGAAATTAGATGCTTTCACAAATTCAAATTTCTAGCATCTTGCTCATAACAAATTCTCCTGTATCTAATACTATGAGACTGAGATTGTATTTGTCAGCCTTTGAATTTAACCAGACCAATGTTACATCTTATCTCTTTCATTTCTTAAATATACCATGGCATATTTCCAGTGAACTTTAATGCATCTTGTAGGAAGATATATTAGAAAAAACAGAAGAAACTGCATTATGTCAAAAATTGATAGGGTTGTTTAACTGAAGTAATATTTTAATTGTCAAACAATGATTTCTTTATTACTTTCTGATAAATGTGTTCATCTTACTTAAAAGTAATAATTTGTTAATAATTAAAACACACTGTTTATTCGGCATTAAATGCAGGCACCTACTTTTCTCTTGTTGTGGGATGTGTAGCTGACATGTTAAACCTGTCTAGACAAAGTTTTCATTAGCACACACACACACATATACTTTATAAGGTACTGGGAATTTGCCAGATACCCCTGCTGTCTTTCTTCCTTGTCTTACATTTCCTGGCGTTTTTATGTCTTAATCTATTTTAAGAACATTCAGGGCACTGGTTAAGTAATGTAGTTACTACAGCAGTTTCTAAATGTTAACACTATTGACACCACTGAATCCTGGGTGCTGTCTGTCACACTTTTCCCCTTCTCTGTAATGGCTGCTTTCATCCTAAATATACAACTCACCACTTTATTCAAGTCATGCAATACTTACTTTCATAACTTCCATTTTCGTTTCATTTCCCCATCTATTCCACTTTTTGGTTGTATTACTTAAAATTATATTTTTCCAAGTCTTACATTTCTCTTATTTTATATTTCTTTTATACTGTTCGGAGGATACATTTTTCTAGAGCTGTCAGCTTGTTTCATCACTATCCCCAGGGCTTTTTTTAACATTTTGAACAATGTTTATTTTATATTTGTCAAGCTTGCATGGGGCCGAATGAATAAAATATAATGTAGGCAGTTGCACCAAGGATGTATATGATCTGCAGAGGTGGGAAACTATAAATAATTTTAAAAAGTCTGACTGATTCCACCCCCATGCATCTCTCTCAGTTGCCAATGCATTTACCTTTTTTTTTTTTATTTTTCTAGTCCACGTTTCTTTCTCTGCACTTTCTGAAGGGCTCTTACCATGAACAGGAGAAGGGTATGCCTCTTTGAAATGATGAAGGCTCCATTTCAAATATGTATTTTAATGCAGTAATAGACCTAAGAAATTAATAAGACCAAAAATGCCGTTTCTGAGTTAAAGTATTGCAATTGTTATTTTGTTATATGCACAAAACCACCAGGAAGTGAGAGACAAGCTCAAATAAACAATCAATGGAGTGTAGAACCACGAAGATTTATTAAATCCATTTCAGACTTGGTAAGCGCTTTCGTCCTGACAAGTGTAGGACTTTATCAAAACCAAAGTGCCTGCCAACTTGCAACAATTAAATAGAATAACACTAATTAAACAATCAAGAATTAAAGTGATATCCATAAAAACAGCCTTAAACAAGCCCATAAGAACCATAGTTGGCTCATAAAAATATATACAAGTGAAACACTGAGTGTGTGATAATCAACAATTAATAAAGCTATCCCAATAGAAATTATACTATATGTTAAAATATGTTATAAAATAGATGCCCTATCCCTTAAAATCGGCATCAATGTTCATTTATTCCTGAGGGGTGTTGGCATTAAGAATTAACTGCCATCTAAACTCACTCTTGCATATTTCATTAGACCAATTACTACCCCTAATGTTTTTCTTAATAATCTCCATAATACCAAACTTAAAACCATTGTAGGCATCACAAGAAAGTGTGTTTGTATAGGGCATTGTTGTTATTGTGGGTTTCTATGGCATAAAGGTGTTCATAAATTCTTTTGTGGTGGTTTTGTGTTTTTCTTGGTTAATTTCCCCTCAAGCTGCATTTTTTTTCTGGTATTTTGCTATATGTATTTCCATCTAGTTTAGTTGATCACATTTTTGAAATGCAGAAATTCACATGGTCGAGGCCAAATTATTGACATTTTAAAAAGTCAAATGGATTGTACTGAGATTGTGATACAGTGGGGAGTGGGGAATGTGTCCCTTTCCCCATTGTAGCGTAATCTCTGGGTTGGTTGTATAGAACAAGTACGAAGTGCTTGTGCTATTTCCTTGATTTTTGACTTTTTAAAGGTCTTGACCATGTGAATTTTGACATTTTAAAAATTTGATCAACTAAACTAGATCCATGTATTTAAACTCATTTGCATCTAGTATTAAATATTTCCTTGCAATGGGGGTTATGCTCAGCACTACCATTCTTTCTGGTAATGTAAGACTAGGCTAGTTTGTTACTACAGGGTTACTAAACATACAATTGAGACTAGTGCGTTGCTAAAGATTTACTAAGCATACAGCTGAGTTACCATCTACAATTTTTTTACACTGGGCAGAATGAGGTATACAGCGGATATGTATCATACTGCACAAATTATAACTGCTTTGGTATGTGAATCATTTTGTCTTTTAAAGATCATATATGAAGACTTTTGGTGTGTACTGTACATTGTATATGGACATTTCTGCTTGGTATTTTTAAAGATCATATACAAAGTCTTTTGGTGTGTACTGTACATTGTATATGGACATTTCTGCTTGGTATTTTTAAGATCATATACAAAGCCTTTGGTGTGTACTGTACATTGTATATGGGCATTTCTGCTTGGTATTTTTAAAGATCATATACAAAGCCTTTTGGTGTGCACTGTACATTGTATATGGACATTTCTGCTTGGTATTTTTAAAGATCATATACAAAGCCTTTTGGTGTGCACTGTACATTGTATATGGACATTTCTGCTTGGTATTTTTAAAGATCATATACAAAGCCTTTTGGTGTGTACTGTACATTGTATATGGACATTTCTGCTTGGTATTTTTAAAGATCATATACAAAGCCTTTTGGTGTGTACTGTACATTGTATATGGACATTTCTGCTTGGTATTTTTAAAGATCATATACAAAGCCTTTTGGTGTGTACTGTACATTGTATATGGACATTTCTACTTGGTATTTTTAAAGATCATATACAAAGCCTTTTGGTGTGTACTGTACATTGTATATGGACATTTCTACTTGGTATTTTTAAAGATCATATACAAAGCCTTTTGGTGTATATGTACATTGTATATGGACATTTCTGCTTGGTATTTTTAAAGATCATATACAAAGCCTTTTGGTGAGTAATGTACATTGTATATGGACATTTCTGCTTGGTATTTTTAAAGATCATATATAAAGCCTTTTGGTGAGTACTGTACATTGTATATGGACATTTCTGCTTGGTATTTTTAAAGATCATATACAAAGCCTTTTGGTGTGTACTGTACATTGTATATGGACATTTCTGCTTGGTATTTTTAAAGATCATATACAAAGCCTATTGGTGTGTACTGTACATTGTATATGGACATTTCTGCTTGGTATTTTTAAAGATCATATACAAAGCCTTTTGGTATATACTGTACATTGTATATGGACATTTCTGCTTTGTATTTTTAAAGATCATATACAAAGCCTTTTGGTGTGTACTGTACATTGTATATGGACATTTCTGCTTGGTATTTTTAAAGATCATATACAAAGCCTTTTGGTGTGTACTGTACATTGTATATGGACATTTCTGCTTGGTATTTTTAAAGGTCATATACAAAGCCTTTTGGTGTGTACTGTACATTGTATATGGACATTTCTGCTTGGTATTTTTAACATGATTTTAAAAAGCAAGTAAACTGATCTCACATGCATAGTGCTTTTACACATTCTTCCTGTGACTGCTACGCCGATGAATGGCATCCTGACATCATTGATTAGGTAAGAACTTCCTGCAATGCTGTTAACTGACAGGAGTTCTAAGGATTACAAATTTTATTATTATTATTATTATTAATTGTATTTTCTGTTTTTCTTTATTTTCTTTAATGAAGTTGTTTTGCTTCTGGGGTGTGCTTGATTCATTCACCATGCCTATCTACAATAAAAAGAGTAAAATGACCAGCAACATCAGCTGTATAGATGATGAGAAATGAGGAATGCATGACGCAGCTATAGCTGCATGCTACACTGCAAAACGTACAACATGTGCGAGTCCTTAAATAGTGATCGGCAAAAGGAGATAAGAACAGCCTTTTAGACAACATGTAATACAATAAACTACACTAATCTTGTTTTATTTTATTTAGATTCAATTTCTGTCTTGGACCACTTTATTAAAACTCCACATTCTCTTCTACTGACTGATGTCTTCATGCTAATTGCGCTAAAGATACTGAGAGTGGTATTTGTGAACCTGCACTTCTCTTGTGCACAATAGTAATTGGTGAATTCCAGCACTGCACCTGTATTTATATAAGCTAAGCTTGAGCAAATGGCACTAATTCCATAACATATTAGCCATGCAACAAAATGTCTGAAGCCGCAGCTTTGCATATCTTAGCAGGTATTAAATGAGTAAAAACCACCATAGTTTATTACTTTTGGTCAGTGGCTGCTGGCCTGAGCCTGCACAGATCTCTTGAGAACTTCCAACAAAGCCTGCACTGAACCAAACTGAGCACTACTCGTTCACAGATTACCAAAACTGTTTTCTTTTCACTGTAATGCATGTTCTACTTTATAAGGTTGGAAAATGGGAAGACAAGAAAGCTAGAAATAGGGGATTAAAAAGACAAAAGCGCACATTGAAGGAACAATTTAAAAGGATTGTGTAGGAAGAGGTTTGAGAGGAGGTGTACTATGTTGTAGGGGATAGACCCCCTCCCATTTTCCATTTTTTAAGAGGGAAGCTGGGAAAGGTATAAGTGGTAGAGGCTGTAGGACAGGGATTTAGGGAAGAGTTAAAGAGGACAGATATGTGACCTAATGGTTAAGGTGCTTGCCTTTCAAGCACAAGGTGCAGGGTTTGAGTCTCACAAGGGATAATTGGCTAGGCTTAAAATGGCTTGCAAGGGCAGTTAGCTTAGTACTAACCTATGAACCGATATAAGACAGAGAGAAATACTATGGTGGGTTGATATAGGTGTTTCAAAACATACAGATGGCAGACAGACACAAAATGGAGGGGAGAAGATGTGGAAACTAGGTACCACCTAGTGTGGAGGAACTCCATTATCGCTCTTCCCTAATGAACCTGACTAGAAAACAAATAAGGATCTGGCCTGAGGGAGCAATCTCAGCTCTGCAAGACTTCTTCGACTATACAGACTGGTCAGTGTTTAGAGAGGCTGCTGTGATAAACAGCCATGTTGACTTGGACATATACACTGAGTTGGTCACAACTCACATTTCTGTGTGTGTGGAGGATGTAACAAACACCAAACTCATCACCATACAGGCAAATCAAAAACATTGGCTAACTATTGAGGTGTACGAGCTCTTGAAAGTAAGAAATGCAGTTTTCTAATACCAAGATATGGAAGCTTTAAGTGTTGCCAAAGCCAAACTGAACAAAGGTATAAAGAGGCGAAAAGATCCTATGGCAAAAAGAAAAAAGTCACTTCAGGGACCAGAAGGATACCAGGCAACTATGGAAAGGATTGGAAGGCTCTCAAGAGAGTTGTAAGGTTAGCAGAAAGAATCATTGGCACCTCCCTTACACATCTGGAGTATCTACACAAATGCCACTGCATCGACAGGGCAAAAAAGATTTCCAGTGATCCAACAAGTCATGCCAATGGTCTGTACACTTGCCTGTCCTCAGGCAGGAGATACAGAAGCTTGCATTGTAAGAGCACCAGACTAAAAAACACTTTCCTTCCCATTTCCATTAGATTGTTGAACTCTTGGGAAAAACGAACCATGATGTCTGTTACATAACTTGCCTATGAAGGGGCTTATTTTATGGATATGCAATAAGTAAGTGCAATACTGAGGTAGCTCACTTACAGACTGAAGGACTGTAGAGTGCAAAATATAAACTGTGCAATAATTCAGTCTATTCATAGACATGCTGCTATTGTTTCAATTTTACTTTGACAATATTACCTTCATATTGCTCCTTGTCTTCCTTGTCTCCTGTTTGGGATGGATGTGGGTCACTGCTGTCCTGCCTTACTTACAAATTGCTACTTATTAAAATTCTACTGCGATATTTTATTAATTTTTCTCTGTCTATATGTGCAACTGTTTCCTGCATTGAGAATGAAGCGTTGTAATTTCATTCAGCTACACTGCTGTGTAGTTCTAAGTGACAATAAAGTTTTCTTTGACTTGAATTTGACTTGACTTGGTCAGAGCTGACTATGTCAGTGAGTCTTGCATATGCCACTACACTTAGAAACAAATCCACCGAACAGCCAGAAAAAGTCCAATAGCAGCCACTTTAATAACTCCACAAGTAAAACAAGTAAAACAGTCTGTTTTACTTGTTTTACTTGTGGAGTTATTAAAGTGGCTGCTATTGGACTTTTTCTGGCTGTTCGGTGGATTTGTTTCTAAGGTTCGTTTTTGTGATTTTTGGTTGTAGATATGCCACTACACTGCCTGAAATGGGCCCTGAAGCTCATGGTATTCAAGGCTTAGCAGGTTGCTACACACTAAGGTGGGCACAGGTATTGTGCTACTGTTCCTCCACTGCGAGTACTTCCCTAGGAGGATGGGGAAAGTGGTGAGTGTTTCATCACCTGGGAGGCACATGGCTGAGCTATCCCTGGGCTCTGTGGACCTGTAGAAAAAATAACATAAAAGGGAAGTGAGATAAAAAAAAATGAGAGTACCTTCAGACTCCTGTGTGGCCAGTGTAGCAGGTTAGTGTGTAGTTTATTGTACTACATCGTGCTGACATTTATATAGCATGACGCATGCACATATCACACTTACATCATCAAGTATGCCATCAACGTCAGACGCAGCAGAAAATCTACAGACCATGTCTGGTACTTTTTGTTATCCTACCAACAGATACAAACAGTTATATCTATCACAAGTCACTTTAACCACATATTCACGTATTTCTTCATAGGGTCAGTTCCAGAACCAAATACATCCTGTATCTTACCATAACAGGCTGATGCTGACATCTGCATGGCTGTTATAATAACTGCATAGCTCTCCTTCTCATTACACAGGCTGAGGACACTGGCACACAGTCACAAAGTATACTGATAGGACCCCTATACCACAGCAGTTGGATAACTCCTTAGGCAGCCAGCACCAGGTTCCTGTGCACAGCCTGAACCCATGGATGAAGAGACTGCCCTTTCAGTGGGAACAGTACCTGTTGCTATAATTACAAACAAAGATGCCAGTTGTAGATGTATATTACAGTTAGCATGAAGGTCATGCAAAGCCCTGGCTGCCCAGCACCAGATGTACCTTCACAGAGCTCAAACCCAGGCTGTTGCTACTGATAGTCCGATACACATGGTTAGAGTAATGCAGGGTATACATGAGGAATTTCATCAGCACATGGGAGTGGTTGAGGCCAGGGCAGTGTGATTATGATTATCATGTGTGGTATCTTTGTATACACAGCAACTGTATCAACCTGCTTGCACACACTCATGCAGGTTTACCAGATATACATTGGAAAAACAGGTGGATGTGGCTGGGGAACCATCTGTATGCATGCTGGATGTCTAGGCAGTATGTCACGTGCATCTCAAGAACGTGAAGCAGGTATTTACGTGGATAATACAAAGAAAATGCCGCCAGGCCTCATCTGAGTTCAGTGACATGTTGAATAACCTCTTAGCCAATGTCTAGATCTAGCAGCTCAGTTACGTAAATGTCAGGAGGTTCCTTTGCATCCAGTAGATCACACCTTCGGAGTAACATAGTGTCAAGCTCACTTGTCAGCACTTGCTGTTGATCTAGGGGTAAATCAGCCATGCTATAGTTAGTGGACATTGTGTATGATACCTTCCAAGTGTAACTTACTCTTTTTACATCAATAAAAAGAAAACAGTACTCACTGAGCAGTTGATTTACACACAAGGATAGTGCCGCATTTCAAACTTGAATATGAGAGACTACCAAAGAGAAAAAGAAAAAAAAAGAGGGAGAGAGAGTGAAGAAACAGTTCTTCTAATGCATGTAGTTTGTGGTCCGTAACAGACAGCATACCATGATCTGGTAAATGCAAATAAAAATAACAGTATATCTGTAAACATTGAACACAGCACCTGCTTTTCAACACTCAAACCCTGCCAGTATAACTAGCATTATGACTAATGCACTATTAGGAAAAACATTTCCATTGTTGAAAAATAAGTAATGTCTGATGTAGAGTGTAAATTGACCATACAGCATACAGCGTAGCCCAGAAGTAACACTGCATGCATTAAGTATTATCTGTGTAATTTTTATTTATTTATTTTTTTAATTGTTACTAAGTGGATGTCATAGCCCATAGTTGTGGACCAAACTCTGTCTCTTTGCTTGAAAGGCAGTACACTATGCAGAACTCTGCTGGAGAGGGTACCATGCTGCGGCCATTGTGTACCCTCCATTACTATTGTCACTGGTGGGAGGAATGATAGAGAGGACTGCACTACCACTATCAGTGATGGACTGTGGCAGGTGTACAGCAGAACAATACATAAACATGTTGTACAAAATGCAGCAGATGGTAAAAATCCTGCATGTAGTAGCATGGCCAAACTGAAGATTACCCACTGTGCTTGTGAATGAGCATATGCATATGACATTTAAAAGCATATAGCTTATGTTTGTCCTAGTAATCTGTTCAAACCAGTATAGTTACCTTCTCAGGCTTTCTATCTGGCACCATATATTTAATACAAACTTCTATCCTTTGATTCGCTATAATTTTCAAAATTTTCTTTCTTTCAAGTCTGACACCATTCTTTTCAAACCTGTTACAATGTACTTTTTATGTTCTTCTGGCATTTCCATTTTTACGTTTAGTTTGACGAATATTGGAAAACAGAAAACTATATAACAAATATACTAAACCACCCTCTTTGTTTCTAAATATATTTCATTTTTCACCTGATTTGATCTATTTCCCCTTGTATAGTTTTAAGGAAATTGCTTCCATTATAAATGATTTGGGTAAATGATATGCAGTCCTCATCCTTATCTACAAGTTGATTAGGAGAAAATTCAACTGATTTTAAAAATGTTCAAACTCTACATCATCCAGCTACTATATTTAGTCATTAAGCAGGTATGACCACTGAACACGTGTTCCTTTTCAAGGGCAAACAAGGACCATTATCTTTGGTCAGAGCTGCTACATACATAACAACCACTCTACTGATTGTGAAAAAACTCATCCCTTCATAGTCTTAAAATAACTATACTGGTTAGATCACATATATCCCCCAATATCTTACCTACTCACAACTACTTATTGCCTATAACCTAATATATAAACCAGAAAACTGTCCAGCCCTACAAAACACCCCAAAATATTATTCACCAACCAGGGATTTATGTTCTGAAAAAACAGTTTTAATCACTTGCTGGTGACTCACTGTATTGCTATGTCTTCAATTTTTGGAACTCTTTACTATACTTAAAGGAAATTGAAAAACTAAAAATTTTCAAAACTCAACTTAAACACAGGGATGGCTCAGGGTACTGGCTGCTCAGCTGCAGCAACACCCCCCCCCCCATTAAAACAAACAAAAAAAAAAAAACAGTAAAGAAAACACAAAACACTATAAAAATTAAGTTGAGTCAACTTTCAATTTAACTTCCTGGTTTGTTCTCAGAATATTGAACATGCACGAAGTTCTGAGAAATCTCAATACTGGAAAAAAAAAAAAAACAGCCTAGTCCATTCACTGGGCCATTTTCAAAACAACCTGGATACAAGCTTACTCTACCAGTCCATGGAGCTCTTTCATATTTTCGTTGATGTTGCCGGAAACGTTCTTAACAAGGGTCTCACCTGGTTGCTGCATGAAACAGAGAATAGGACTGTCTACTTGCTCAAGTTGTCTCAGATGACTGAGACAATGAAATAAAAGGACATCACTTTGATTAGCCATGGCTATGGGAGTGCATAGGAATAAGCACAGGAATACATTTTTTGTTTTTGTTTACTTATTCAGTGTAGTAATTTTTTTACAAGCAAAATGGCTGTTACTGCCAGCAAGAAAGGTAAGAAGTATTTTAAGTGCGCACGCGCGGGTGTGTGTGTGTGTGTGTGTGTGTGTGTGTGTGTGTGTGTGTGTGTGTGTACATGGACAAATTGCTGATCACTGGAGGAAATAAATGAGGTCTGGCAACAAACCAATTTGTCCAGGGATATCTTTGGGTGATGGTCAGGTAGGAATAGTAATAGGAGTTAAAATGGTAGTGAAAGAGAGTTAGTGTGGTGGGGATGGAAGGGTTAAATTGGGAAAGTAGGAGGGTTGGGAGGAAATGAGGTAAGTGCAAGGAGGGGCTTACTGGTTTTGTGTGAGTGCAACTGGGTAAGGGATCTGATTTTGGCATGAACTTGCTAAGATAACTGCTGTGTCTAAGACGACCTGTAGGTATTTTGGAGAACAAGTAGGCCTAGGGTAATAGTAGGGCATGGTAGTTCTGGGTGGGTGATTTAATGTTTTTTTTTCTCAAACCTTTGCTTTCTTCTTATTGACTGAGTGGTTGTGGTTGCTGTTAGGGGGTTTTGATTAAGCCTTGGGTATTAGAGGACTGGTGTTTTAGTTATTCTTCCTTAGTTGTTGGGGAGCTGGAAGATTGCCTTGTGGTCGGTCTGAGTGGGCCACTTCACATTTGAACTTCATTTTGTCAGCTAAGTATGGTCTGAGACTACAGGCATAGTGGAAAAAAGAAAAACAAGTGAAAGGAAACAATTCTAGGCATATTCTTCCTTGTAGCAGCAGGTATGGAAGAGCCTGTTGTGCCATTGTCGTCTTCTGCCCATACCTCTCGACTGTACAGATTTTCACAGAATGGCCAGATTTTTGACTCATACTTTTAGTCCATTTTTCATGAAGTGGTGATTTTCTGGCAGATCCTTGACAAATCCTTGAGGACTGGGGTCAGGGGGTGGTGAAACATACTTGAGTTTTAGACTTTATACCTTTAGAAGGATCCACACTAATGCGTAGTCTGCTATTCCATTAATTTTAAGTGTGGGAGCAATGTTTGAAAATTGTCCTTGGTTTTGGTTCTTTGTCGCCCCATTGTTTATGGATTTGTCCAGATGCTTGTGGCCAGTCTTTACAGGGTGCAGTAATGGGAAGGGGGAGAGTGGAAGTGTTTGTTTGGCCACATGGTGCGATTACCCAGTACTTGTTTATGAATGAACTACCTGAGAGGGTTGTTAGCTACATGCTTGCACAGGCTGCTGCTGTTGTCATTGAAGCAATGCTGGAAGTAGCTGCTGGGGCGTGGTCATGAGTGGAGACAGCTGCAAGTAACAGCCATTAGTTATGCATGCACACAATGCAATTAACATTTTTTTTTTGTGGCTTCACATTGGTGATTCTGGTTGTCTCTTTGTGCTGTGAATGGCTTTGGTGGAGTTTATCTCTTTGTTATTGGTCACTTCTGTTTCATGCTGGCCATGTCTCATGGCAGTGCAGTTTTCACAGAGTGTCTAGATATTGGTCTCATGGTTTGGCTTCATTTTTGGGTGCGGCGGTTGGTTGCACTGTGTTTTCACAATCAAGTAACTTTTGATTGCTATGCATGCGCAGTGCTGTGGCAATGGCCATGGGGAAGGGTAGGGATAGAGTTGATAGCTCTTTTCATCTATGGAGTTTTCTTGTACCCTGAGGAATGTTTGCTTTACTTTTGGCATCTGAACTTAAATATTGCAAAAGTAAGCTTTTACATTAGCAAAAGGTGATGTGCAATCATTTGTGGGTGTGGGCTGTCCTGTTTTATAAAAAATGACCTGGAATCCAAAAAGGTGGCAGTTTTAGTGGTACCTGCCAGTTTGGTGAGGACATTCTAAAAATATATTGGTGATGACCCTAGTGTTGAGTATAACAACTCTTGAAACAAAATTGAGAAAGGATACAGATGATGAGGCAAGACACTAACTGGAAGATGAAGGGGGAAAGAATGTATGTTATAAGTGAAAATATATAACTGAAGGGAACTGAACTGAATGCTTTGTTTAAGGTGGGATTGTTTTAATTTGGTTGTATCTGAATGTTTATATTGATTTATATATGTGATAAACAACTGAAAACATGTCTGATTCCAAAAATCATGCATTTTTTTTGTTTTACTCTTAAGTAGGTAGTATAAGAGTTATTTAATGATGATATTCTTATAGTTCTTGCTTATAGAAATGCTCCCAAGAATGTTTCTACAAAATAAGTTACTTGCCTTATATTAGTGTTATATTTGATTGGGCAGAAGTCATGAGGTAATCCAGGCATTTTCATATTTAAATTATCCTTCATCTGCACTGTGTAGTCATAACATACTTGGTAGCTCACGTTACGTTTGGCATTTTAATAAGTATAATTTAAATGCCTAGGTTAAGTTACTGCTGCCTGTGTCAAAAGATCATTTTTGCCTGTGGTGGTTTGTTTCAGCCAAGCTGTGCATGACATTTTGTGATACCTGAGCTCTGTGGAATAATGGTGAATCACTGTGCATGTGCGGTGCAGCATCAGCCTTTGGAAATGAGTAGTGTGGGCTCATAAAATGATGGTACTGGGATGACTGGAGGATTGAAATCACTAAATAATGACGTGTTTGAGCTTCATACTTCAAGTCCTTCAGAAGATGTAATTTAACAATAACTCTGTTACTCTAGTAACCTAAGTGTATAAGAGCAATATTTAAAATCTGTTCCCCCATTTTGTCACACTTTGTCCAGATTATTTGCATTAAGAGGTTGAAGAGGTAGTGGGGAGCATATTGGTTAAGGTGTTTGCTTCACAACTGCACAGTACAGGGTTTGATTGTCACTTTCAGGACAAGCTTAATTTATTATGTGTGGCTCTGTTTTATTGTGAGGGGTGGGGGTGCTTCCTGTGGTTGTTCTATGTGGGGAGGGCAGGAGTTGCTGAGTTTGGAATTAGTGGTGGTGATGAATGCGGAGGTGGATATGATGTAGGGGTTGGCATTCTGGTTAAACATTTGTCTCACACATATAACTTTTTTTTTTTTAGCTAGGTAAAATGACTTGCAAGGACAGTTGGCCTAACATTTACTTAAATGGCAGTTTGGCAGTTGGAGCAGAGGATTAAAGCTGTGAGCAGTAGTGCCTGTGGTACAAATTTGATATCTGCATTTTTCAACAGCGTTTCCTCTCGTAACAGAATTAAGCAGTCATTGAAATCTGGTGTGGTAGAGTTGTGTTTGCAGGTATTTTTGAGGGATTAGGAGACTGGAAGGTGGCATATTTGTTAAAGTGTTTACTTTATACATACAAGGTGAACCACTTGGGGCTGTGTATGTTTTTTTTCTCTGTATAGTAATACTGTTTTCTCTTTTCCTTTTGCATGAGCTTTGAGGCAGAAATGGGCAGTTATTGTAAAGGAATCTGAAGAAATGTTTTGAGAGGCAGAGGTGGAGCATCTAGTGGTGACAGAATCCAGAGTCAGCCGCTGGAACGTAGTGCAATGAGGTCACAGGATATAGAACAAAATACACTGTTAGGTGTTCATTTAGGCATGTTAAGAGTGGTGCAGTTTGGAAGTAGTCAGGGGACAGGTGATGATGCGATACATCAGGGGCAGGGTAAAGCAGATGGTGTGGCTGAAGAACAGCAGAGGTTTGGGGGCCCCTTTTTACTGATGGGTGACAGGAACCTAAGGAGGCTTTTGGTGATGAGGAGGGTTTAGATTGGCTTATGGGGAGTTTGGGGTTGTCCACAGGTGGGGTGGAGTCACGACAGCATGAGGTTGGGTTGGATTTTGGGATCTGGCTGGGTGACTTCTTGGGTAAACAGGCCCTGGTGCAAGAGAGAGGGGGTCTTTTGACCTGCTCACATACCACTTTTAGTTAAAGGAAAGATCTGGAAGGGAGAGTATGTCAATATTTTGAATTAATTGATGTGAATGGGGTTCAACATATGATGGAAATGGACACCACAAACAGTAAAGACTTATGGTGCTTTAGCGGCCTTGGGGCTGAGATGTTAGGTAGACTGTAGGACATGGGACAACTGGGTGTTAGGCTTCATTTATTAAGCAGCAGTTCGATTGGAGAAGGATATCGCCTTTGGCCTTACCACTTTTGCCTTATTTTCTCATGATCTGTCAGGCACAGCATCTGTGGGTGGGGAATACCTGGTTGTGGTACAATCAGAGGTTTTGGAAATGGAAGGTGGTGTATCGGTCGCTGCGTTGGGATGTGAGACATCCTGACATTTGACTAACCACTATTGTAGATAGCCGTGCAGCCATTAGCAGGGGGGTTAAGTTAGTGGTTGTCGAGAAGGGGATATGCTGGGTCTTTAATGCAGGGTTTTGCTTGTGGATGGGGTGTAGGTTTGCACACCTATGTGTGGGTATGCATTCAGCTATGCAGGTGGCAGACGGGAAGGCACGTTGGTGAATTTGAGTTTTCAGCAGCTGAATCGGGTGGGTTACCTTTATTGTTTCTTGGATTTCAGGGTAGGTGGGGCAGAAAGGATTTTGGGGGGAAGAGAAGGAGGTGTCCTTTCATGGGTCAAAGGGAAGACTGGGGGATGCATTTTCCCAGTAATGTACATGTACTGTGTCAGCTGTTCATGCAATTTCCTGATTCTGCAATTGCACTCAAATTAATAGATTTTTTTGAGGGATTTTCTATTCAATCAGGGGTGGGAAATGAGAGGTCGATTGGTAGGAATCTGTGTTTCTTGCAGGGTAAGAAAGAGATTTTGGACTGCTTTGTGGAGAAGGAATAGTGGGTGGGTGGGTAGGTTATTGGGTCCATTTGATATTCCTCCCATTAACAGTTTTAAGGTTTCTCAGCTGTGGTTCATTCATAAGAAGTCAGCAAGGTTTATTTCATTTGATTCGTCATTAGTTTTATCCTGAGGGGAATTCTGTGTATGATTTTATTATGGGAGAGGACATGAAATCAGTTATGCATCTTTGGATGATGCAGTACTGGTTATTCGGGAGTTTACAAACCCATGGTTGGGGAATAGATATTGAATCTGTTTTACCAGTTTGAGAGGAAGCGTGGTGATTGTTGGGCAATTCATCTAGGTTGTTCCTTTTGTGGGTTTGTGGTCTTTTTGTTGAATGGGGGGGGCAAACATCATTGGGTGAGGGTTAATAAATTGGTGCATGCTGATTTAGCATCGTGGTTGTCTTTTTGGAACAGTTTAATGGTATGGCTTTTTGTCAAGTGGATTAGGTTGTTCAAGAGGATTTGCAATTGTTTATGGGAGATTCATTGGACTATACTTTGATGTTTACTTTATGGCTGTATTATGAGTCTCTTTGGGTGTCAGAATTGTTTTGGTCACTAGTTTGGCTGGATGTTGCAGTGTTTTTTGCTTCTGTGTTTATTTAGTTGTGTAGATCTAAAATGGATCAGTTGGGGAAGGGCAATCAGATAGTATTGGTCATCAAATTATTTCTTGTCTTATCTTAGATGATTGGGTATGGTGATTGGCTTAGTATTAAATTAATTTTCTAGGACAAGAAATCTCATTTTGATCATTATTATATTCATTGGGTGGCAAATGGGGGTTGCAGTTAGGCCATGTAACACGCAATTGAGTTTGCACTGCTTTGAGTGCCATTGGGCTTCTTAGAATCCTGGTGATACATTTGGCAGGTAATGATCTGTGAATAATTCTGAAGCTACAGGTTATACCCAGGTATGTATATTGTGCTGTCGGAGTTAGTACCACTGTTATTTTGGCTTTGGAGATGGCTCATTGGTTTAATTTTAGGCTAGTTAAGCAACTGGCTGCTTTTGGTATTTATATAATAGGGCATTGGGATGTCAATGAAATGGATCCAGTTTGGTTTAGAGAGGATGGGGTACACCTCAATGATTTTGGTTTGGACCTCTTTAATGTATGTTTAGGTTTGTTTTGGAGGGTTTGCTGAAGGTTTTGGAGGGAATGAGAGGGAACAGCCTGTGTCAGGCTGGTTGGCAGAGAAGAGGGATAGGTTTCTCCCTCTTCTCTTCCCACTCTGGTGTTGGATGTTAAATTCAATGAGCTGGGAAAGAAAGTGAGTGCTGGGACACTGCTTGATAAATAAAAGTAAGTAAGCAGAAGTGAGGACGCTGCTTATTTGGTTAGGGTGAGCAAGGTTAAGGTCATAAATGTCATTTGGTTTGGTGTGCTTATTGAACAGGACTGGGACAAATGAGGTTTGGAACAAATCAATTTGTCCAGAGACATCTTTGGGTGAGGGTCAGATAAGACTAGTAATGGGAGTTAAGATGTTAGTGGAAGAAAGTTAGTGTGGTGGGGATGAGATGGTTAAATTGGGAAAGTAGGAGGGTTGGGAAGTAATGAGGTAAGTACAAGAAGGGGCTTAAATAATTTTGTATGAGTGTAACTGGGTAAGGGATCAGATTTTGGTGTGAAGTTGCTACCCACCCTCCATCCCTCTTTTAAGAATATTGAAGATTGTGCAATTATTTTTATAGGTTTGGTGTTTACGTAGAAAAGAGAAATTGGTTCTCCCTTTGGTGTTGGATGTTTAATTCATTGAGTTGGAGAATGAGCACTGGGACACTGCTTGATAAGTAAAAGTAAGCAAGCGGAAGTGAAGACATCATTGATGATTAAAATTAAGCAAGTGGAAGTGAGGACATCATTGATGATTAAAAGTAAGCAAGGGAAGGTGAGGACATCATTGATGATTAAAAGTAAGCAAGCGAAGGTGTGGACATCATTGATTAAAAGTAAGCAAGGGAAGGTGAGGGCATCACTGATTAAAAGTAAGCAAGCGAAGGTGAGGACATCATTGATGATTAAAAGTAAGCAAGCGAAGGTGAGGACATCACTGATTAAAAGTAAGCAAGCGAAGGTGAGGACATCACTGATTAAAAGTAAGCAAGGGAAGGTGAGGACATCACTGATTAAAAGTAAGCAAGCGAAGGTGAGGACATCACTGATTAAAAGTAAGCAAGCAAAGGTGAGGACATCATTGATTAAAAGTAAGCAAGCGAAGGTGAGGACATCACTGATTAAAAGTAAGCAAGCGAAGGTGAGGACATCATTGATGATTAAAAGATGGTTGGTTTTGATGCTGTTGTTGATTTGCCCAGGGATGAAGAAAGTGAGGGTGTTATGTTCTGACATTTGTGTTGGAGCAGTTTGTGTTTGACAAGATGTATTTGGGCCTGGGTTGGGGTGGATATCCCCACTTATGGTGAGCCTGGTGTTAAAATGGTGATACAGATGTTGGAGTTTGGTGAGGAGCATGAGAAAGTATTGTGTTTTTTTGGAGTAGGAATGAGAACATATGTGTTTAGTTCTGAATTGGTCCGTTATGTAGTTTTTGAACATTTGTGGGCAGATATTATTATAATGTGCTTTGTCTGTATGAGAGTGCATGATGTAGTGTTGTGCTACTAAGTTTAGGGATATTGCTAGAGTGATAAATTGTGGTGTTGTAATGAATTATGAGAAGACAGACTAGACTTAGTTGTGTGATAGTCATGGTTATAAAGTTTAAGTTGGTTCTAGGTGGGGGGTGAACAGGAATTATAGGGTTGCACTATATATGGATGGAGAAGTAGTCTGGGTGATGTAAAAAGTGGGAATGAGAGTGATTGGGAGTATTTTGTGTGGAGCAAGTTTGTGTGGTATAATGTGATATGACTTGAGGAGCTGTGATTGGTGGAGGTGATGTGAGGGTGAGCTATGTGTGTGGCTGCGATTACTAGAAATGTAGAGATATTGGAGGTGGGAGGAAATAGGGGGCAGGGCAGAGGAGTGGAGAGAGCCAGAGCATTAACGAGGGTGAACGGAGCGGGGCAGAGCCCACCAAGACAAGAGAAAAAAGTAAGTATTACTTTACAAATCTGAACACTTTAAACAAATTCCTGAGGTCTAATGGCTTACCAGCAAGCAGAATGTAATTGCTGTAAAGCACTTGTGTCCTGGTGGGAGACTAGAAATTTAAAGATGGCTCCATGGTCAGCAGGATTCTAATATAGACTTAGTACTGGGGGATGGAGATAGCACAAGGGGTGTAAACCAGGTGGAATGCAAAGAAGCCAGAGAGGCAATCAGTGGAAAACAGTGAAGGCCTCAGAGGGGGTAAGTAATAATTCAAACTACCTGTAAAGTGAAGAAGAGAAGAGACAGGAAAGTTTATTAAGGTTGGAGTGTGTCTTCACATTGACTTGCTGCTTAGTAACCAGTTTGTGCACAGATTAGAGTAGGGAGATACATTAGCAATGAAGGGGAATGTATAGAGATACAAATAAACAGGTGGGCCTCCAAGTGATACAAACTAAGGCAGAAAGCACTGAGAGGGCTGCTTGATGGTTAATTTAGTCACAGGGATCTGAATTAAATGTATACTGTCTATTGGACAGTTAGGATTACTGTACTAGCTTGGGGGGGGCACAAGGCTACAAGAGTCAGTTTTATT
>NC_056748.1:848285901-848310901 GCF_019279795.1 Protopterus annectens | reverse complement strand
AAAAAATATTATTTCTGCGGCTGGCAGAATGATCTCATCTATTCACCTGACTCTAGTTTCCCAGACTATCCCCTTTGGAAGCTGAGAGAGTAATTTAGCATAGACGTGTAAAAATGCATATCTAGAGCTTTTCTAATGTTGATGGCAGGTCTGAGGCCAAGAAACAATCACAGCATGTCCCCTCTTTCTACTGAAGCTAATAAACAATGTCTTCTTCCAGACCTACCATCTCCAGTCCTGTTCATCACTGATGGATGCCATTTTAATGGTTTAACAGCATATTTACATTTCCCTTATTTTTCTTATAGTAAGGTAGCTGGTTAACCCCTGCTCTTTCAGTGTTCTCAGTTATAGTATATGTATTTAATCAGTTATTACCTGCATGTATATTTCCTTTCTCTCCAGCAGGACACACTATTGATACATTTTTCAACACTAGTAATTTTACAAATACAATTTGATATTCAAATGCCTTACATTTCCAATACATTTGTAACACAAGCATCTTGTACACATCAGTTTGATATTCAAAGGATCTCATTCTTTACAAAACTCCAGAGAGCTATGCTGGCACTGGCCCATATCATCAGGACAGACATTTCAGTTTTGGACTTTATAGCCTTCAGAAAAGCATGCTAATGTAAATCCTGTTATTCTGGAAAGATTCTAAGTATATAAAAACAATAGCTGTCACTGATTTTGGGCCTTTGTCTCCCATTATTTCTTTGCTTTCTTCCCGAGTTATAAGAAGTTGAGATGTATGTGCTATGGGGAATTACAGTAATTTGCATTGTATTTTGACAGTAGTCACCTGAGAAGATGAGAAATTCCTGTGTGACAGTTATCTACATATTTACTCACCGAGTCATTTGATCGCAATCATGCATATGAGGTGTGCAGTCACAATCATACAAGGGACTGCAATTGATAGTCACATATGTGTATGTTGGGGTGGGTAAAATAAATTAATTTGCCCAGTTTTTGCTATTTTAATTTTACTATTTTTGGTACCTGAGGTTAATTCAGTCAGTAAAACTGGATTTTATTTGTTGGATACAGGGGGTATTTGTGGTTAAAAGTGACTGACACTGTTGTCATTTGTTTAAAATAAGCATTTATTATTCCGGCTTTGCAGAAGTAGTATGCTTAATATTTGTTCACTTTCTATAACAGTCAGACATCTGCATTGCACTCAGTAAGTAGCTGTCTGTGGTGATCTGGACAGATTGTGATCATTGGTAGAGTGCTGCACTAAGTAGTGTTGCCATATAACAGCACTTAGTTCTTCCATTGAGTTTTTCCATGTTCATTCCTTCTATGTGAAATCTTTCTCTCTTTGTGGATTTTATCTAAGTCTTTTGGTTTCTTCTCCCATGCATTATACTGCTGAGGGTCTGTGAAAAGAAATTAAAGTTTAGTTTTTTCTCTCATATCCTCAGCAGTATAATGTTTTATCTAAAAAGCAAAGTGGTACCTGGAAGGGTAGGAAGACAGGCACTATTCTCAGAAAGACTGAATATATTTTCTTAATCATGATTTTTGTTTAGCCCATCATCATGTCAAACGTTAGTAAAAAAATAAAATAAAAAAAGATTTAAGATGCTCCTCTGAACATTTACATCTCTTTGACTTCTGGGGTCTTAGCAGACCCCCATCTTATTTCATTTACTTTCTCGAGACTTAAATTTGAGTAGTCTTTGCCAGACACAGAGTGTTAAAAGCATTGAGGGGTGGGGTGGTGGAGTAAGACAAAGTATAAAAATTAAGAAATAAGTAAGTCTGGATGGTGTGTGGACAGGATGAATGGAAAACAGAACAGGGAATCGAGGAACTGTAGGGAAGCTTAGTGGTTAACAGAGGGTCACATGGAGTGTTGATTGCAGTAGACATCTAACATGTATAGTAAGTAAAGTGGCTATAATGAGTGGGTTTATACTGAAGCAGATTATGGATGACTGAGAATGACCACATCTGTTTGATGTAATACAGCCCCACCCCACTGTATTTGGATCCACCCATTCAATTGCTTCCTGCATCACCCCCTTGCTTTGAAGTCACCAGCCACCACAGTTTAAGAAATATGTAAGTTACTCCTGGCTATGGTCCTGCTCAATCTCAAGCTAATATCTTCACTTTTAAGTACCAAAAATTACTGTTTGATGTATTACTTACCATGTAACTGCACTGGTCTTTACACACAGTGCAGACTGGTTAAGTTGTTGACTACAACTGAGCTGAAAATATAAGTATCTTGATTTTTTGATTATTTTTACAGATTACTGTTTTTTTTAATTTAATATATATATATAGCACTTTGTCTATTCTGTATCTTTACAAATCCTTATCTGTTTAAAAACTTTCATTTGTGTCTCTAGTGCTTGCTGGCTGTAGGCTATTGTTTTAACTGAAGCATTTCCTCTGTGTAATTATCTTTTGGCTAGTGGGGGCTGGTTCTTTTGTGTTCTTGTAAAAAAAAAAAAAAAAAAGAAAAGCTGTTTCTGGTATTTAAGCCCTAACTTTGATAGGGTTTCTGTCTTTACACACAGTGCAGACTGGTTAAGTTGTTGACTGCAACTGAGCTGAAAATATAAGTATCTTGATTTTTTGATTATTTTTACAGATTACTGTTTTTAAAATTTAATATATATATAGCACTTTGTCTATTCTGTATCTTTACAAATCCTTATCTGTTTAAAAACTTTCATTTGTGTCTCTAGTGCTTGCTGGCTGTAGGCTATTGTTTTAACTGAAGCATTTCCTCTGTGTAATTATCTTTTGGCTAGTGGGGGCTGGTTCTTTTGTGTTCTTGTAAAAAAAAAAAAAAAAAAAAAGAAAAGCTGTTTCTGGTATTTAAGCCCTAACTTTGATAGGGTTTCTGTCTTTACACACAGTGCAGACTGGTTAAGTTGTTGACTGCAACTGAGCTGAAAATATAAGTATCTTGATTTTTTGATTATTTTTACAGATTACTGTTTTTAAAATTTAATATATATATATAGCACTTTGTCTATTCTGTATCTTTACAAATCCTTATCTGTTTAAAAACTTTCATTTGTGTCTCTAGTGCTTGCTGGCTGTAGGCTATTGTTTTAACTGAAGCATTTCCTCTGTGTAATTATCTTTTGGCTAGTGGGGGCTGGTTCTTTTGTGTTCTTGTAAAAAAAAAAAAAAGAAAAGCTGTTTCTGGTATTTAAGCCCTAACTTTGATAGGGTTTCTGTCTTTACACACAGTGCAGACTGGTTAAGTTGTTGACTGCAACTGAGCTGAAAATATAAGTATCTTGATTTTTTGATTATTTTTACAGATTACTGTTTTTAAAATTTAATATATATATATAGCACTTTGTCTATTCTGTATCTTTACAAATCCTTATCTGTTTAAAAACTTTCATTTGTGTCTCTAGTGCTTGCTGGCTGTAGGCTATTGTTTTAACTGAAGCATTTCCTCTGTGTAATTATCTTTTGGCTAGTGGGGGCTGGTTCTTTTGTGTTCTTGTAAAAAAAAAAAAAAAGAAAAGCTGTTTCTGGTATTTAAGCCCTAACTTTGATAGGGTTTCTGTCTTTACACACAGTGCAGACTGGTTAAGTTGTTGACTGCAACTGAGCTGAAAATATAAGTATCTTGATTTTTTGATTATTTTTACAGATTACTGTTTTTAAAATTTAATATATATATATATATATATATAGCACTTTGTCTATTCTGTATCTTTACAAATCCTTATCTGTTTAAAAACTTTCATTTGTGTCTCTAGTGCTTGCTGGCTGTAGGCTATTGTTTTAACTGAAGCATTTCCTCTGTGTAATTATCTTTTGGCTAGTGGGGGCTGGTTCTTTTGTGTTCTTGTAAAAAAAAAAAAAAAAGAAAAGCTGTTTCTGGTATTTAAGCCCTAACTTTGATAGGGTTTCTGTCTTTACACACAGTGCAGACTGGTCAAGTTGTTGACTGCAACTGAGATGAAAATATAAGTATCTTGATTTTTTGATTATTTTTACAGATTGCAGTTTTTAAAATTTAATATATATATATAGCACTTTGTCTATTCTGTATCTTTACAAATCCTTATCTGTTTAAAAACTTTCATTTGTGTCTCTAGTGCTTGCTGGCTGTAGGCTATTGTTTTAACTGAAGCATTTCCTCTGTGTAATTATCTTTTGGCTAGTGGGGGCTGGTTCTTTTGTGTTCTTGTAAAAAAAAAAAAAAAAAGAAAAGCTGTTTCTGGTATTTAAGCCCTAACTTTGATAGGGTTTCTGTCTTTACACACAGTGCAGACTGGTTAAGTTGTTGACTGCAACTGAGCTGAAAATATAAGTATCTTGATTTTTTGATTATTTTTACAGATTACTGTTTTTAAAATTTAATATATATATAGCACTTTGTCTATTCTGTATCTTTACAAATCCTTATCTGTTTAAAAACTTTCATTTGTGTCTCTAGTGCTTGCTGGCTGTAGGCTATTGTTTTAACTGAAGCATTTCCTCTGTGTAATTATCTTTTGGCTAGTGGGGGCTGGTTCTTTTGTGTTCTTGTAAAAAAAAAAAAAAAAAAAAGAAAAGCTGTTTCTGGTATTTAAGCCCTAACTTTGATAGGGTTTCTGTCTTTACACACAGTGCAGACTGGTTAAGTTGTTGACTGCAACTGAGCTGAAAATATAAGTATCTTGATTTTTTGATTATTTTTACAGATTACTGTTTTTAAAATTTAATATATATATATATAGCACTTTGTCTATTCTGTATCTTTACAAATCCTTATCTGTTTAAAAACTTTCATTTGTGTCTCTAGTGCTTGCTGGCTGTAGGCTATTGTTTTAACTGAAGCATTTCCTCTGTGTAATTATCTTTTGGCTAGTGGGGGCTGGTTCTTTTGTGTTCTTGTAAAAAAAAAAAAAAAAAAAGAAAAGCTGTTTCTGGTATTTAAGCCCTAACTTTGATAGGGTTTCTGTCTTTACACACAGTGCAGACTGGTTAAGTTGTTGACTGCAACTGAGCTGAAAATATAAGTATCTTGATTTTTTGATTATTTTTACAGATTGCAGTTTTTAAAATTTAATATATATATAGCACTTTGTCTATTCTGTATCTTTACAAATCCTTATCTGTTTAAAAACTTTCATTTGTGTCTCTAGTGCTTGCTGGCTGTAGGCTATTGTTTTAACTGAAGCATTTCCTCTGTGTAATTATCTTTTGGCTAGTGGGGGCTGGTTCTTTTGTGTTCTTGTAAAAAAAAAAAAAAAAAAAAAGAAAAGCTGTTTCTGGTATTTAAGCCCTAACTTTGATAGGGTTTCTGTCTTTACACACAGTGCAGACTGGTTAAGTTGTTGACTGCAACTGAGCTGAAAATATAAGTATCTTGATTTTTTGATTATTTTTACAGATTACTGTTTTTAAAATTTAATATATATATATAGCACTTTGTCTATTCTGTATCTTTACAAATCCTTATCTGTTTAAAAACTTTCATTTGTGTCTCTAGTGCTTGCTGGCTGTAGGCTATTGTTTTAACTGAAGCATTTCCTCTGTGTAATTATCTTTTGGCTAGTGGGGGCTGGTTCTTTTGTGTTCTTGTAAAAAAAAAAAAAAAGAAAAGAAAAGCTGTTTCTGGTATTTAAGCCCTAACTTTGATAGCGTTTCTGTCTTTACACACAGTGCAGACTGGTTAAGTTGTTGACTGCAACTGAGCTGAAAATATAAGTATCTTGATTTTTTGATTATTTTTACAGATTACTGTTTTTAAAATTTAATATATATATATAGCACTTTGTCTATTCTGTATCTTTACAAATCCTTATCTGTTTAAAAACTTTCATTTGTGTCTCTAGTGCTTGCTGGCTGTAGGCTATTGTTTTAACTGAAGCATTTCCTCTGTGTAATTATCTTTTGGCTAGTGGGGGCTGGTTCTTTTGTGTTCTTGTAAAAAAAAAAAAAAAAAAAAAGAAAAGCTGTTTCTGGTATTTAAGCCCTAACTTTGATAGGGTTTCTGTCTTTACACACAGTGCAGACTGGTTAAGTTGTTGACTGCAACTGAGCTGAAAATATAAGTATCTTGATTTTTTGATTATTTTTACAGATTACTGTTTTTAAAATTTAATATATATATATAGCACTTTGTCTATTCTGTATCTTTACAAATCCTTATCTGTTTAAAAACTTTCATTTGTGTCTTTAGTGCTTGCTGGCTGTAGGCTATTTCAGAGCATTTATTATAACTGTAATAGCCTTAATATTGCTACAACTCAAGTGCTCTAGGTTGCACTGCATCTGAAGTGTTTGTGTGTTTTAGCTGCTTTTCTGTATATATAGACTTTTCTGTTTATTTTACTAAATAAGCTCTGTAAAGTTGTTTTATTGCATTTCTGCCTGTATTTCTGAGTTTTTTTTGCACTTTTAAAGTTTGTTTTTGCTTAGTTTAATTGGTAGGCTACACACTCAAGTGCACTAGCCGAATTAAAGCATTTACTGTGTTTCTATACCTAATTTCTGCTACTTTGTAAAAAAAAAAAAAAAAAAAAAAAAAATATCCTTGTTTCCTGCCTTTACTGAACTAGAATAGTCCAGTCTTCAGGTATTGCTGATCTCTGGGCTGTGTCATAGTTCCTGTGTTGCCCATATCCTTATTTGGATAGGGGGAAGCTTCTTTGTTCACCAGTGAGAGTGGGGAGCTCTGAGCAGCCTATCTGTCCCTTGAGGAGTGGTTCCAGCCCAGTGACCTGTAGCTTATGGGCCGTTTTGGGCCATTTCCTATCTCTTTCTAACCCTCTGCTTTAAAGCCAGCTTTAGCGCACTTTTGCGCTTGTAATTTAAAGTTTGTCCTGTTTTTTGCATTTACCTGTTGAGGCTACACACTCAAGTACGCTAGCCTGTGTCACATATTTACTGCATTTTCCTGCTATTTGTTGAAAAAAAAGAAAAACAAAAAAAAAATGTATTATCCTTGTTTCCCGTCTTTCCAAACCTAGAGTTGTCCAAATACAGGCTTTGCTGTATTCTGGACTTTTGGAAAGTTCCTGTGTTGCCATTTCCTTTCTTGGATTAAGGGAGGCTTCTTTGTTCACCAGTGGCAGTGGGGAGCTTAGAGCAGCCTATCTATCCCTGGAGGAGTGTTCCCAGCACAAGAATCTGGTAGTCTACTGGCCATTTTGGGCCATTTTCTAGCTCTTTCAAATCCCCCTGTATAAAACCCACTTTGGCAAGGTTTTTGCGCTTGTTACTACTCAGCCAAGCTCCTCGTGGTCCTGCAGAGTGGTGCTAGCAGCAGAGAGGCTAAAAGAGCGACTGCTAACCTGATAAGTGTTTTTTCCTGCTGCTACTTGGGCGACTGTCCGATCTAGCTAAACTGCAAATATTTCTGCTTCTTGAACTGTTTTAAACTGTCTAAAGTTGTTTTTGCACCTGCACTTTTAAAGTTTGTCCTGTTTGTTGCATTTACTTGTTGAGGCTACACACTCAAGTGCGCTAGCCTGTGTTACATATTTATTGCAATTTCCTGCTGTTTGTTGCAAAAAAAAAAAAAAAAAAAAAAAAAGTTATCCTTGTTTCCCATCTTTCCTGACCTAGAGTAGTCCAAATACAGGCTTTGCTGTATTCTGGACTTTTGGAAAGTTCCTGTGTTGCCATTTCCTTTCTTGGATAGAAGGAGGCTTCTTTGTTCACCAGTGGCAGTGGGGAGCTTGGAGCAGGCTATCTGTCCCTGGAGGAGTGTTCCCAGCACGGGAATCTGGTAGTCTGTTGGCTGTTTTGGGCCAATTTCTAGCTCTTTCAAGTCCGCCTGTATAAAACCCGCTGTAGCGCGGCTTTGCGTGATTTTGTGCATAGCGCTTCATCGAGCAGCGCCGCTTATTTGGGTTTGAGCCTTGGAACTGATCTAGTTCTCATAATAAACACCCTATTCCTATGCTAAAGCCTAGCACTTGCTCACTAAAGCAATTATATAAGTCAGCACTAAAAAATTAAAAGCACTACACCCTCACAAACTCCCCTGAGTATATTGTTCCCCATTGGCCTTTTTTTCAATTATAAAGGAATTCCCAATACTATTCTAGCATGTCCAAAGGTCAGTTGTCAATCTTCTCTCCGGTCCAGCTGGTGAACCTGGGAATGTTGAGGCAATGTTACAACTGCCTAATGTACACAGACAACCCTCTCCTCCTCCCAACAAATTCCAACACATGTGAGAGATGCAACCATATAGCCAAACTGGAGGCTAAGCTCTCTCAACTCAGTACTGGCGTAACCAGTCAGGAGGAGAAGGAAACCACACTCACTACAATTCCAGTCTCACATAGACCTACCACGACAGCAAACCAAACACATAAACACACAAAAACATACTTGGAGGCTCTAAATAAAAATCTGCCTAAGCAGCAGAGACCTCCAAAGCAGACACCCAAGCAACCGCTACCCCAAAACAAAACACATGCAACACATAGCTCACAAAGCCAGTGTGCCGAACAGTCACAGCCCTTAAGGCTAAACAACACACCTGATACACTTGTAATAGGTGACTCTATCATCAGGCACACTGACCTCCCGCTCACCAGGCTGAACAAGGAGAAGGTCACGGTGAGCTGCCTATCGGGTGCTAGGATCCGCCACATAACACAAGCACTCAGGTCACTCCAAGGCAAGTACAAATATGACTCAGTCATTGTCCATGCTGGTGTGAATGACCTGAGACGTACCTCCCTGGACTACATGAAAAGAGACATAGAGGAGCTCTCTGGGCATGTAGCCCGGCCGGTATGACCCTGACCTTGAGTAGCATCTTACCCTCACCAAGAATGATGCCACAGTATGAAGACAAGATTATCAATTTCGACAATTGGCTTAAGTATTGCTGTCATTCAAAGGGGATCCAATGCCTGTCAGCCTGGGATGACATGCTCGACAAGCCACGATGCTTCGCTAGGGACGGCTTGCACCTGTCACCTCTGGGCTTTCGGATATTGGCAAAGGCTCTTGCTACCCCCATAGTGCCTTTTTTAGGCAAGGCTCAAAAGACAAACCCACCTCCATAGGTATCACAAGGGATAAGAAACTAAGAGTAATGCTACTCAACGCCAGAAGTATAAACCTCAAGATGCACGCACTCGAAACTCTCCTTAGCATGGAGAACATCGATATCTGTGCAGTAACAGAAACCTGGTTCAGGACTCCCGAGAGCACCCCAGCACTACCAGGTTATACCTCATACCATGCTTTTTGGCCCCAAAACTTGGACCGAACCACAAAAGGAGGGGGAGTATCAATATTCATCAAAGATACCCACACCTCCAGGTTGGTGGCAAAGCACGAAGCATCAGAGACTATCCATGTGCAACTAACAGTGGGTAAAACTGCCTTCCAGTTTATAGCCTGCTACAGACCACCCTCCCAAACCCAGGAACCCCACTCGGCCTTCCTGAGAACACTGGAAAATATGAAGGTCTCTCCGAACACCATTATATTGGGCGACTTCAACTACCCAAACATAGATTGGGAGCATTACTCTAGCTCCAACACCCTTGCCCAAAGGTTCCTAGAATTCATAAACTCAAATGCTATGGAACAACTTGTTACCACTCCCACAAGAGGGAAAACATACTGGACCTGATCATCACCAACATGGGGACTCTATGCTCCAGACCAGAAGTGTATCCCTCACTGGTAAGATCAGACCATAAACTGATCTCACTGGATATTCACATCCCGACCCCACCCCTGCCCAGAAAACCACAGTGAAAAACTTCTCTAAAGCAAATTTCACACTCCTCAAAACCGAGGTGGAATCCTTCAAAGCCCCGGCCTGTGGAAAATACGGCCCAGACCGCAGAATCCTTTATAAATGCATTCTATGAACACCTTCAGGAATGCATGGATCATGCAATCCCAAATAAAACCAAGACCCAATCCTCCAAAGGCAGACGACCTGTCTGGTGGACCCCAGCCATAAACAAACTATACAATAGAAGGAGGAAGCTACTACATGATAGAGCAAAATCCCAAAAAGGGAAGGCATCTCTGATCAGTATTAGCAAAAAACTAAGGGCACTCATAAAATCGTCAAAGGCCAGCTTCGAGAGAAAAATTGCACAGGACACTAAAGATAATCACAAGGCTTTCTTTAGTTATGTTAGGAACCTGGGTGGGAATTCCCAGATATGCTCAGAGTTAGTCCAAAATGACAAAAATTACACTGATCCCACAGACATTGCCAAAATCCTAGCTGACAGGTTCAGCGCAAACTTCTCCCCCCCCACCAAAAGGGCAAATATCTATCCCAGCAGAGTGCTGCCCCCCCGCCATCTCAGATGCTCAGGTGGGAGCCGCCCTCTCCAAAGCAAAAAACACAGCATCAATGGGACCAGACGGTGTCCCAGGCTGCGTCCTACATGAACTCCAAGAAGAGCTAAACCCAAACATAAAACTACTGTTCAATCTCAGCCTTACTACAGGATATGTACCCAAAGAGTGGCGTACAGCAACAGTGGTCCCTCTCCACAAAGGTGGTGCCTCAACGGACCCTGGAAACTATCGCCCCATAAGCCTGACTAGCTTGGTCTGCAAAGCTATGGCAAGGATCATCATGGACCTCATAAATAAAGATATTGGGGACCTACAGACACTGGATCCTACCCAGTTTGGCTTTGTTAAGGGCAGATCCTGCCTCTTAAACCTGGTTGACTTCTTTGAAACAGTCACCAAGGCCATTGAAGAAGGGAAGGTGGTCCACACAGCCTATCTGGACCTCGCAAAAGCCTTCGATACAATACCCCACTCGGGCATTATAGATAAGCTCACCAGCTTAAATATAAACCCCTATGTCACTAGATGGGTTGCAAACTGGCTCAAGGACAGAACCCACATGGTTAGAATTGCTGGAGCCATGTCAGACTCCAAACCAGTTACAAGTGGCGTCCCACAAGGCTCAGTCCTGGGACCTCTCTTGTTTGGTATATATTTCTCAGAGGTACAGGCCAACACAGAAGGACTGTGGCTGACCAAGTTCGCAGATGACTGCAAACTGGGCGCCATAATCGACTCTCCAGCCGACACAAGCATCCTCCAAAAGGGCCTCATAGAAACAGACAACTGGTGCCAGAGCCATAGCCTCAAGCTAAATGCCAAAAAGTGTATAGTCATCCCCTTTGGCAAAAACAAAGTGCCCACAAATTACCACATAGGTGGTAATCCATTAAGTACAGAAGAAGTCATTAGGGACCTGGGGACCCAAGTTGATAGCAATCTCTCATTTGACAACCACGTGGCCAAAGTGGTTAGAAAAACATTTTATATAGCCCACCTAATGATGAAGGGATTCACATCTAGATTAGGGGAGGTCATCGTGCTTCTTTACTCATCCCTCATCAGGCCCATAATCGAGTACAATGCCCCTTTTGGGATGTACCTTACCAAACACCTGCAGCAACTGGAAAGACCCCAAAAGTACCTCACAAAGAGGATCAAAGGGCTCAAACAGATGCCATATGCTGCCCGGTTAAAGAAACTCCAGCTCTACTCAGTGGCATACCGCCTGCTCAGAGGTGACCTGTGCCTGACGTATAAGGCCATGTCCAACCCGGAATTAAGGGACATGCTGCACCTCAAAAATCCAAATCCCATCGAGCTACACGCTCGAGAGACTTGAACCTCAGCACTGAAATAAATAGGACATGCTGGAGGGACAGATTCATAACCCAGAGGCTCCCTTCACTCTGGAATAAAATCCCAGTCCAGGTTAGGCAGAGTCCCTCATTGACTCTCTTCAAGAGGAATCTTGATGAGTGGATGGGAGATCGTAGGTTTACCCCGGGTATCACTTTTGTGTCACTGTTAGACAGAGGCACAGTATACTAACCTCGAAAAAGGGCATAGCAAAATTAATTTAAAATGGGTGGCGAAAGCCAAACATACTCTGGCTAGGCTTATAAATGCCCTAGGGCAGATAGCCTAGTATGAACCTATGAACCTATGAACCTATAATGTTGCTATATGCAATTTTCTGTCTCTCAGCCTTCATTCTTGTTTCAAAAGATAAGCATCTCTTACATAATTTCTTTCTCTTGAAAGTATATCTAGATGCTAATCGGCTGCTATACTTCTCTCTCCCATTTAACTATATGTATCTGCAGTACTTTCTGTCTTTGCACCTCAACGTTATCTTTCACATCAAATCAAAGTACCCAATTTTGCACACATAGCGACTACTTTGTTGTGATGTAACTTATGCTTCGCCATTGTAGGTTAATGTAGGTTCATTACAATATCGCAAGATTTGAATTATGTTCATATACTTTACTGAATTTTTTTAAACCTATGTATCTGTACTGCAATTGTTATTGTATGTAACTTTATCTCTTTGTATTTATATTTTTTGTGTGGATCTTTTCTCTCCAGACTTCCACTGAAAAGGGGATTTTGCCCAGTTATTCTTTCCAGGTCAACATATGGAAATAAATAAACAAGCAAACAAACAATAGTGAGAGTATAGAAAGAACCTAGCAATTTCCAGCCCTTTGTTTGATGTTGAACATTGAAGTATGCTATCATGCTATTGGCAAGTAAGCTCATTTGAATACCTTTAATCTTTCTCTGTCATGTAAGTTGTCAGCATTTGCAGAAACGTGTGCTCATGTGCTTAGAGCTGTTGCATGCTAAGTAACCTCACTAGTGATCCAGATGTGGCATCCTGCAGACTACAAGAGCAACAGGAAGGAAAAAGTGAGACTAAGTGCCTCCCTTTTGATTTTTTCTGAATTTATTGCTTTCTGCACTTGTTTTAAGTCATTTTTTAATTTAATCTGCATTTATTTAAACTGTATTTGCTTTACTATTGCTACACACTCAAGTGTGCTAGATAGTGCTGCATTTAAAGTGTTGTTATTACTGTTTTAGCTGCTTTTCTGCAAAAAAAAAAAAAAAGTTCTAAGCTTGTTTCCCGCCTTTCCTATAACTAGTCTAGTCCAGATACAGATTTGCTGTATCCAGGACTGTTTTGTAAGTTCCTGAGTCCCCCTGACCTTTCTGTGTTGGAGGGAAGCCTTCTAGCTTATCAGTGGGAGTTGTAAGCACTAGGTAGCCTATCTACCACAAGAGGAGTGGTTTCTGGCCCAGAAATTGTAGTTTATTGGCGGTTTAGGCAGTTTTTTCATCCCTTTCAACTTTCTGGTTTAAAAGCCCATGTTTGCGTGTGTTTGCACACCACGCAGCAGTGCTCAGCTGAGGGAAACTATTACTAGTGCTAGAAAGTCTGCTCTTCAATTTTTCCCTAACGCACTTGTTCTTTATTTCTTGCACTTCAATTAACTTAATCGACTAGCACTTTAACAGGCTTTAGTAGCATTTATTGTACCACACTTAGGTGCTGTCAGCACTAGCTGTTCCTACGCAGTAACAGCACCAGTACTTATTAGTTATGACCGCCCCTCCGGATATGACTGTAGGGCAATTTCCTGTGTTTTCTCCTGCTAGCCTGGTGCACTTGGGCATTCTGAGACAGTGTAGCAACTGTGTCATGTACACAGACAACCCGCTCCTCTTACCTCCCAACACTCATACATGTGAGAGATGCACTTATATCACTAAATTGGAAGCAGTGCACTCTCATTAGCCTGATGAGCACATCATCATGGACCTGCTCAACAATGATATAGGCAATCTCCAAACTCATGACCCCACACAGTTTGGCTTCATCAAGGGGAGATCCTGCCTGCTGAACCTGATTGACTTCTTCGAGGCAATCACCAAGGCTGTGGATGAAGGTATGACAGTGCATACAGCCTACCTCAACCTGGCCAAAGCCTTTGATATCATTCCCCACTTGGGTATTATTGATAAATTATTGATTATTGATAAACTCACCAGACTAGGCATCAATCCTTATATCACTAGGTGGGTTGCAAACTGGCTCACAGACAGGGCCGACAGAGTAAAAGTTGCGGACTACAAGTCAGACTGTCGACCAGTCAGGAGTGGATTCCAACAGGGCTCAGTCCTGGGCCCTCTCCAGTTTGGCATCTACTTCTCAGAAGTTCAGGCCAACACAGAGGGACTCTGGCTGATGAAGTTCGCTGATGACTGCAAGCTAGGAGTCATTATCAACTCCCTAAGTGATGCAGACATCCTACAAAAGGGCCTTAAGCTTAACGCCAAAAAATGCATTATCATTCCCTTTTGAAAAACTTAGCTCCCAAGAATTACCACATCGATGGGAGCCCACTAAACACTGAAGGGGCATAAGAGATCTGGGCACCCAGATCGACAGCCACCTTACCTTCGACCACCATGTTGCCACTGTGGTCAGAAAGTCCTTCTACGTGGCACATCTTATAACCAAAGGGTTCACATCCAGAACGAAAGAGGTCATCATCCCTCAGCTTCATCAAGGGGAGATCCTGCCTGCTGAACCTGGTTGACTTCTTCGAGGCAGTCATCAAGGCTGTAGATGATGGTATGGCAGTGCATACAGCCTACCTCAACCTGGCCAAGGCCTTTGATACCATTCCCCACTCAGGTATCATTGATAAACTCATCAAACTAGGTGGTTGCAAATTGGCTCATGGACAGGACCAACAGAGTGAAAGTTGCAGACTCCAAGTCAGACTGTCAACCAGTCATGAGTGGAGTCATGAGCATACAGCCTACCTCAACCTGGCCAAAGCCTTTGATATCATTCCCCACTTGGGTATTATTGATAAATTATTGATTATTGATAAACTCACCAGACTAGGCATCAAT
This sequence comes from Protopterus annectens, assembly GCF_019279795.1. Lineage (NCBI taxonomy): Eukaryota > Metazoa > Chordata > Ceratodontiformes > Protopteridae > Protopterus > Protopterus annectens. The sequence goes on along the minus strand of NC_056748.1, from coordinate 848,296,186 downwards.
CCTTATATCACTAGGTGGGTTGCAAACTGGCTCACAGACAGGGCCGACAGAGTGAAAGTTGCGGACTACAAGTCAGATTGTCGACCAGTCAGGAGTGGATTCCCACAGGGCTCAGTCCTGGGCCCTCTCCTGTTTGGCATCTACGTCTCAGAAGTCCAGGCCAACACAGAGGGACTCTGGCTGATGAAATTCACTGATGACTGCAAGCTTGGAGTTGTTATCAACTCCCCAAGATCTAGTTATATAATGTTATTGGAAGCAAACCTCCCACACAAAGACACTAAAATGTTATCAGTACCACACAACATGACACTAAACCAACAACACACAGCTCAGATATAACACATAGGCATACATATGCTGAGGCTCTTAGAATTAAGCTACCTAAACCATGAAGGTCTCCTCAATGTAAACTAAGAAACAAGTACTGTCAACATCTTCACAAACACACAACACAAGCAGCAGCCAACATGAAACATACATCTAAGAGTCACAAAGTCCCAGTTCTAAAACCTATAAGTTCAACCTTCATTTAATCCAATATTGTAATCATCGATCACTCCATAGTTTAAAAAAACTGAGGCAACATACACCAAGCTGCATAAGCACAGGATCACGATCAGGTGCTAGGATCTGCTGTATCATGCATGTACTCAAGTTGTTGCACTACAACTACATATATGACACAGTCAGAGTGCATATGGGTATAAATGACTTGAGATGTACCTCCCTGAAATATATTGAGAGACATGATGGTGCTCTAGGAATTTGTATCCAAGACAGGTATAAAGCTAGGCTGGAACAGCATTTTATTATCACGAAGAATAATGCTGCAATACAAACAAAAGATTATCGATTTCAACAATTGGCTTAGCTACTGGTGTCGTTCAAAGGGGATACAATATATATCATACCGAGTGGAAATAGTAGAAAGTCTTCTGTTTTCTTAAGGCTGGCCTGTACCTATTCCCTCCAAGTATTTTTGATATCGACTAAATCTTTGCCTGCCTCCATGGTGCCTCTTTTTAGGCAACATCCATCTTCTAAAGCTTCCTACAAAACAAAACAAAACAGAATCCAGGTAACGTGAAGGTATTGCTGCACAGTGTTAGGAACCCTGACAAAACACTCCACACCCTACAAGCACTCCTTACTCTAGAAAGCATTGATATACACATTGTCACTGAGACCTGGTTCAAGACCAATGAGAACACTCCATTAGTACTGGGTTTCAATGCCTATCACATAATTAAGCTTCCAGCACTAGATAAAAGCATTAAAAGTGGTGGTGACACTGTAGTCTTAATCAAAAACACTTCATATCCAGAATGATTAGACAAGATAATAACCTGGATATCCTCCACATCTAGCTTCCTATCAGAAAAATCCCTTATCATATCATAGTTAACTATAGGAGATCTCAGCCCATACCTCCATACCTAACAAGTATGGAGTTCCTGAGCATTAAACCAAGCATTATTTTCTTAGGAGTCTTTAACTACCCATCCATCAGCTTGGAGACTGGTACATTCTCAAGCATGTATGCCCAGCAATTTCCTGATTTAATCAATACAAACTACCTGGATTAGTTAGCAAACCATGGGCCATAAAATCCTGCACTTACCAATAAGGAAAAGCTTTGTTTCCCACCAATTGTAACTTCCTCCATGGTCAAGTCAGACAACACATCCATGACATTCAACATAAGACTGAGATTGGAAACTGGAACGGTCTTCCAATACCTTGTTATTCAGAGATTATGTTAATGCTAATCTACCTGGCTAAATATAAAATTCCCTTTCAACTTAATGACCCCACTTATTATGCAGAAACCTTTTAATGCAAAATTATGTGATTATGTAAACAGCTGTAGAGATTAATCTGTACCACCTTCAAAAGTAAATACAATGAGAAAATTAAAAATAAATCCCTGAGGTAGAACACATATATAAACAGGATTTATAATGAAAGAAAAAACACTCATTGTGCACAAAATAAATTTAACTATTAAGATACCAAAAACCATAATGCTAAACTAAACAGGGAACTCTGCAACTTGATCAAATCAACCAAAGCGGTATATAAGGTAAAAAATAGCCACCCAGGTAAAAGATAACCACAACACCTTTTTAACTATGTTAAAAACCTCTGTAAAATGTCCAGCACTGTGATAAGCTACCAATAAATTATAAACTAGGACACAGAGACATAGCCAATACTAGCAGACAGATTTAGCTTAACTTTACTCTCTCTCCATCCTATAGTCCCAGATCCCATATCTGCATCAAATCCCCCCTCCCTTATATTTCCCAAGAACAAGAACAAGTTCTCAAGGCACTGTCCAATGCCAAGAACACTACTTCTTTTGGGTCAGATAACATACCAGGCTACCTACTGGCTAGCCTGAAACAGGACTTAAAAAGACAAAAGCACTTGAAAGGGCAACCTCCAAAGATAGAGCCAAAGTGTAAACCAAATTCTTTATTAATCTGCAGTAAAAACAGTCCGAAGGACATTCCTCACTTGAATTGTAATCCACACATAACTGGCTTAACTTATTCACCGCATTTTCATCCACATTTGAAACAGGACTTGTTAGACCCCCAAAAGAGGCTATGTAATATCAACCTCCAAACAGGTTTCTTGTCGGATGAATGGAGGACAGCAACAGTCATCCTCTTGCAAAAAAGTTATATGTCAATGGACCAGGGTAAATACAGACTCGTAAGCCTGACCGGCCTCATGTGTAAAGCTATGGAAAGGGTAATTACAGAATTAATAAATAAAGGCCTGGATACTCTTGACCCAAGCCATTTCAAATTAATCAAGGGCTTATCCTGCCTACTCAATCTGCTCTACTTTTTTTTCAGAAGACTTTCAAAAGATTACTGAAGCAATGGATGAAGGAAAGTCAGTACACACCTTATATCTAGATATTCCAGAGGCATTCAGCACCATCCCATACTCAAGTATCATAGATAAACTCACCTAGCAAAGTATCCAAATGGAGAGATGATAAGTCAGCAAACAAAGGAGAGTAGTATTAATGAAATTGAATTCATCCTCAAGTCTTGGTGAGTACCGTCATGAGGTGGACCCTGTTTTTCACAAAATCTCTCCAAGACGGCACAGATATAGAGACTCTATTTTGTATAGCATATATCATGGACAGAAGTAGGTCAAAAATTTAAAAAGATAGCTTGGTGCACAAGACCCAGGATAAAAAAGTGCCCAATCCTGGTAGGCGCACTGGTGCCAGGACTAGAAAAGTGACAGTGTAGAATACTCAAAATATGGGAACATTGCTACAATGGGGCTAGACCAGGCCCAGGGGGAGTATAGCCCCCCATTGTAGAAGGAAGTAGCAGTCCCCAAAAATCACAAAAACTGATAGGTCAAAGAAGAGCCATAAAGACAATAGAGTGGGCTGTTGAGCAGAAGAAATATTTTTTTTTATTGTTATTATTATGCAAAAAGCCCAGAATTTCCAGACACAAGATATACAAAAAGATTAAGAGAGAAATTAGAGGAAAGAAAAATACTTCCACAAGAAAAACTGTCAGAAGCCTGAAATAAAATGTTGTGCTCCTTAATACAACAAATTTGTGAAAAACATTATATAGACCAAGAAACTTTGATCTGTTTGGAAAAAGAAGCATCTGAGGAAGTGTGAAAATATAAACAACAAAACTTAGAGATTTTTGAAAACTATAAAAAAGAAATATGGATATGGGAAAGAGAGAGATTTGATATGGTGCAATATTTATGCAAAGTCAAAAGCCAAATTAATTAATACAAAAAAGGCAGCCCCAAAAATATTCAAAGAGAAATACAGGCAAAGGCATCCAGATATGGAAAATTTCACAATAAAAAATAATATCACAAAGAGGGAATGTAGAAAAGAAGATTAGTAAAGTAGAAGTTAAAAAAAAATAGAAGCTGAAGTTATTGAATGCCTGTGACATGAAGAATTTGGTGTAGAAGATCTAACACAGGTTGCATCACAGCATGATGGGACGAGTCCCCAAAGTAAGGAGAAACAGGAAGGTCATAAGACATCTGAAGAAGAAATATGGACATGGGAAAGAAAAAGAGATTTAATATAGTATAATATTTATGGAAAGGAGAAAGCAAAATTAATCAATGCAAAAAGAGCAGCACCAAAGATATTTGGAGAGAAATACAGGCAAAGGAATAAGGACATGGAAAACTTTACAATACAAAAAATAATAAGACAAAGAGGAAACGTAGAAAAGAAGATTACTAATGGAGAAGTTAAAGAAATATAAACTGAGATTAAGAAATACCTGTGAAGTGAAGGATTCAGTATAGCAGGATAGAGCAATAAGGATAAACCAATGGAATGGGAAGCAATTGGGCAGTTGCCATATGAATATATTTTGAAACCTTCCACAGGAAATCAGTATAAGTGTTCACTTGAAGCTGGGTGGCAAGGGAAGCAACAGGAAACTGTGGCAAATCTGGTGCAGTCAGTGTAGAGGAGTGATAGGCCAGTGAGTTCCCATGACACAGGATGAAACTGAAGAGAATGTCCCACAGGAAGATGCTATAGAACTCTCTATAGATTGCCCACAGGAAATGGAGAAGAAAAAATGTGCCTTCAGTTTAGAAGAAAATGAGATAAGAAAAGAGTTGCTTGATTTAATAGAGATAGATATATTAAGATCAATGAAAGAAATACACTGCAGAAGGTCATTAAAACCCAAAATGTCAGACGTATGATAAAACAAATGAACACATTAGGGCTGTCCATAGAGATCCATGTGATATAACAGAAGTAAACAAGATATATTACTGTGCAGCTAAATTAATAACAGATAAAATTCTACCACAAGAACACAGGGTAGTAAGGGAAAGGAAGGGGAAAAATTGAATACCATCATGGAAGTATCGAATAAAGCAATTAAGACAAGAAGTGTCACTGTTAGAAGAGTATAGAAGAGGGAACAGATCGACAAAAATACTCAGAAAGATAGACATGATAAAAGCAATGTGCAGTATTATAATGGATCAGGGTCTATGTTGCACTATTGCAAATAATAAACTAAAAATCTCAGCACAGGCAGAAAAACTTACAAAAAAAAAAAAGAAAAAAGGTACACAGATAAATATAAAGGAACCATACAAAATAAGCAATTTATTGATGACCCAAAAAGTTCTATAGAGAATTGGGAAACAAGGCAAAAGGAATTGAAAGACCATGCAAAAAAGAAGAAATAGATACATTTTGGAGAAATATTTATGAACATCCTGTGGAACATAACAAAGATGCTAAATGGATTGAAGAAGTAAAAGAAAGAATAAGAAATTCAAAGGTACAGGATATGAAAAGGGATGAAGTACAGCCAGAGAGATTGAGATAAAGTTAAGAAAAGCCTCCAACTGGAAAACCCCAGGGCCAGATGCAGTACCTAACCTCTGGCTAAAAGTATTAACATCTTGGCAAGAAGATTTAGCCATGAGTAAGAGGTATTTATATGCGCACCCTGAACAAACAACAACCTGGTTAACAACAGGGTAAACAACGCTCCTACTTAAGAGTGAACCTGCAAGTTATCCTAAAATTATAGACCAATACCTTGCCTTTCGATGAAGTACAAACTATACACCAGAATTGATGCCGACAGAGTTTATAGCCATTTAGAAGAATATTCAATCATGGCAATAGAACAAAAGGGTAATAAAAGATGCTGTATGGAACAAAGGATCATCTGTTGCTAAATAAAGTCATAATGGAGAACTGTAAAAAGGGGAAGGATCTAATTATGGCATGGATTGACTACAAAAAAGCATTTGATAGTATCCCACATTCATGGATAAAAGAGTGTTTAAAAATGTATAAGACAGACCCTACACTGACTGACTACATTATAGTGACCATGAAACAGTGGCAGACCACTTTGTAATTAAGCCATGATAAATGACAAATTATTATTCCAGGTATAAAAATTCAAAGGGGGGTATTCCAGGGTGACTCTGTCACTGCTGCTATTCTGCCTACCCCTTAACCCATTAGGCTGTCTACTTAACAGCTTAGGCCATGGCTATAATTTGGCTCCTAGAAAACAACAAAGTGTAAAGACTTGTCATCTTCTTTTTGTCAATGATTTAAAACTGTATAGCTCATCAGATGAGGAACTGAAATCACAACTGCACGTAGTCAAAACTTTTTCAGATGATGCAAGAATGACATTTGGTCTTGATAAATTTGCAAAAGCAACTTTTAAAGTAGGAAAACTGCAGCACCAAGAAAATAACTGTTTGGGACAAGAATATGATATAAAAGAACTTGAGCAAGAGGGAGTATATATTTGGGAAATGATGGAATTGATGGAGGAGCAACAGCAAAGCATGAACAAATGTGAATACAACTTAGTAAGGAATATACTAGAAGACTTAAATTAATCCTGAAAACAGCATTGACATCTAGGAACAAAATTCAAGCTATAAACCAATTTGCTCTTCCTGTCCTAACTTACAGTTTTGGAGTGACTCACTGGTCCCAAAATGTGTTGGATAGATTAGACAGGAAAACAAGAAGGATGCTTCATGCTCATCAAATGATTTATAAAAATCAGTGCATATCAAGATTATATATTCCCCATTTTGAAGGCGGCATGGGCCTCATGTATAGATCTGCAATCATGGGACTGCACACATATCTGCTGACCCAAACATAGTGAAAGTTTTGAAACATGAGGAGAGGAAATCTAAGATGACTTCCTTGCTTAGTCTAGCAGATGCATATCTGCGTCAAGCAGGAATGGAAATCAAACCAGAAGTAGATAAAAATCAGGCAGCAACTGAATGTGCCAAAAAAACAAAAGAAGGAATATAAGGTAAAGGATCAGATGAGAAGGCGTGAAATGTGGAAAATGCTTAAATATAGTTGCAAGTATAGAAAACTCCTGGAAGAACCCCATGTTGATCAGAATTGAACACAGGAATGGTACAGGAGAGGCAAATTCAAACCAAAAGATGAAAGGTTAATATTGGCAGCCCGAGATAGTGGTTTGCACAATCCACTGAACATGTGGGGGAAACAGACAAATGTAGGTTTTGTAAAACAGAATTGGATATAGTCGCATACCTCGTTGCTGGTTGTGACATACTAATGGCTGAAGGACTGTATACTGAAAGGCATAATAATGTGGAATGACTGTTGCACTGGAGATTGTGCAAATATTATAATATTGAAGTAACTGAAAAAAAAATGGAAACATGAGCCACAAAGTATCATATAAAATGATGATATCTACATCACCAGGTTTGAAGATGACTGTAAACTTTGTGACATCATAAACTTCACATAGGACACAAAGATCCCTTGAGATGGTCTTTTCCAATCAAATTGCTGGTTTCAAAACAATGGACTAAAAATAAATTTCAAAAAAATTTATAACAGAGTACTTTGGCAAGCATGATTTCCCTTGGAACTAGCACATTGACAATACACCTGTGAAAGCTGATCCCGTAGTAAGGTATCAGGGAACCTATGCCAGCAATGAACTGTCCCTTAACCACTATGTATCCACTATTGTAGGAAAGTCATTTTATATCACAAACCTTATTTCTAAGGGTCTAGTGCACAGGTCAGTTGATGTAATCATTCCACTATATTTTGTGCTCATTAATCCAACCATTGAATATAATGCCACTTTCAGTATTTACATGTCTAAACACTTGTCACAATTGTAATGACCACAACATTTTCTCACTAAATAGATCAAGAGCTTAAATCATAAAAACTATACAGACCATTTCAAAGCCTTGTTCACCTTCTTGATATCTTACAGGCTTCTAAGAGATGACATCTCCACAGACCCAATCCAATCTGAATTATACTACATATTCAGTAATCCAATGGTAGCCGAAAAACCTACTCAAGGTATCTCAATCACTTTTGCAATGTAAAAAGGACATGTTGGAGGGATAGGTATGCATCACAGAGGATACCACTTCTTTGAATCTATCTTCCATTCATCATAAAAGAATGCACTTCTCTCACTCTATTCAAATGCAGTTTGGATGAATGGATGGGAAACTGCAAATTCATCCTTATTTAGTGCCCATGTCCCTCATGGATAGGGGTGACAAGTAAATGCTCCAATATATTCTTGTTCTTCCTGTCTCTGTGTTATACAAACACAAACAAGTCTGAAAAAAGATACCAAGAGAATGCAAACCTAGGTTTTTTAATATCCTCTCAGATCAATAGCCTAGAATGTATCTATGAGGTTACTTGCTCAGAACTGCACAGTAGGCTAATGCAATTTGAAGGAAATAAACCCTTAACCTACAGGGATCATAGGACATTACTAGGCTATTGGCTCTGAAGCCCTTATAAGCCAAGCCAAGAGTTTAGCCCATGTTTAGACAAGTCAGCACCCAAAGCCCCATCCAGCAGGGACACAGGTGGAATCCCTGGGGTGTATTTTCTGTTTCCCATCCAGTTATCCAGGTTGCACTTAAAAGGGATAATGAGGTGCTCTGCTTGATGTGATGAGGGAGTCTATTCCACAGATGGGGAAGTCTCAGGGACACAAATCTGTCCTGCCAACAAGTCCTATTGATATCATAGACCAGGTTTAGGTCGCGCATACTGGTTACTTGAGTGGAGCTTGACTTGCGGATATGCAGCAGTCCCATCAAGACGGGGTCTGAGATTGCTTTGTATGCCAGACAGAGGTGACCTGTGAGGAGTCTGTATGAAACTGAGTAGAGGGACAGGGCTATCTGTGTAGGGTAGATGTTTGAGGCCCTGGATTCTCCTGGTGAGGAACCTCTGTGGTCTCTCCAGCTGCTGCATGTGTTTTGTGAGGTACATGCTGAAGGAGGCATTGTACTCAATAATTGGCCTTATAAGGGAAGAATAGAGGGATGTTATGAATTCTTTGTCCCTGGTTGAGATACCCTTACTTATGAGGTGGGCCATGTAGAAATCGGTCCGTACAATGGTAGCAACATGGTGGTCAAAAGTCAGGTTGCTATCAACCTGGGTGCCCAAATGCCTCACTTCTGATTGTGTACTTATGATGTTGTTATTAATGTGTTAATATGTGGGGATGTCACTCTCCCCAAAGGGGTTGAAACAGTTCACTAACAGCTCACAGCCTTAGTCTTTTGTGCTAACCATTAAACAAAGTAAAAATCAATCAAGATTTGGTTTAATCACATTATTTCTAAAGTCTAGAATATAATAGTTATATAAAAATATCATCTCTGGTCACATTCTAGCTAAAATCTAAGGAAAATTGAGGAGTGTGTTGACAATTCTCTTGTATGTATCACTGGCATACCTCTCAACTGTACAGATGTTTGCAGAATGTCCAGATTTTTGCCTTATATTTTTGGTCCATTTTTCATAAAATTGTAGCTTTCTGGTAAATTAGTGGCAAATCATTAAAGACTGAAGTTAGAAAATAATGATAGACATTTGAGTTTTAGACTTCATACCCTTCAGAAAATTCATGCTAATGCAAAACCTGTTATTCTATCAACTTTCTAAGTCTGTAAGAGCAATATTTCAAAATTGTCCCTATTTGTACCACTTTTTTATGGCTTTGTCCAGATTTCTTACTCTAAGAGGTTGAGAGGTATGCCAGTCTGATTTTGAAGTTACAAAACTGCTGCTCTGACAGAATTTCTACCAGTGCAAATGAAGAAAATCCCCCTAATGACTAGTGTAAGCCACAGACCACTGAGATTTTCTAAGTCTTACAGATGGAACAACCTTTTTATTGATCAAAATTTATTGTTACTGATACCAATTGTCTGACATCCTTAATAGCTAGCCGTGTGAGTAAAGATGACAGGTATTAATATATGTACAATGAGGTGTGTTCAGTAGTGCTGTAAGTCATGATATTGGTTTCTGGATTATAACAACTGGAAATGCTTATCTCTATCCATTAGGTCAATGCCCATCTCCCATCCTTCAAAATCATTCTATAAGACTTCCTAGGCAAAAGCTGGCTCTGTTCCTGACCAACCCCAAGATAAAGTATTATCTGTAAATGTGGACAAATACCTGTTCATACCTTACATCGCCATACTCTTCTTCACTCACTCACTTCTATAAATTTCTCTCTCTGGCATTAACTCTAAATATACCATAAGCCTGCTCTTCTCTCACTTTGTATTGCAAGTCCTGTTGGTATTATACTAACTTACCGTTAATTTCTCTATAAACTGCCCGAAATTTCTCTAACTATTAAATTATTGTCAGATAACTTGTGGCTATTCTTATCCAATGTTTTCATAT
>NC_056748.1:848280901-848283401 GCF_019279795.1 Protopterus annectens | reverse complement strand
AGGCTGGCAGCCTTCACCTATCTTCACACATCTCCCCCGCCTGGAGAGCTCAAGCAAGTTTTTCAGGTAACCCTTGAGAAACGTTGCTTGAGAGTGTTAGAGCTATCTGAGTATACCTTACCCCATTCCCTGTCTTGAGAGCCCAACTGCATTGGCATTGCTAATGCCACTGTGATGCTGCTCTGATGTATTATATGCTTGCTACCCTGGGCTCCATCTTAGCAACTTGGCATTTTGCTGGCTGGCTCTGTTTAATCATGTTAGGGAATTGTGATCTGTCACTACAGTGAATTTTCTTCCATACAGATAAGGCTGAAGTTTCTGCAGTGCCCACACATTCCTAGACATTTCTTTTCTACAGCTGCATAGCATTCCTCCCTGGGTTGGAGCCTATGACTGAGATAAACCACTGGGTGCTCTTCTCCCTCTGAAGAAATCTGGCTAAGTAAAGCCCCCACCCCATGGTTCAAAGCATCCACCTGCACAACAAATTCTTTGCTGTAATCTGGACTGGCTAACACAGGGGGTCCTCCCAAAGCTTCTTTAAGCTTCTGGAATGCCTGATCACGTGCTGTGGTCCACACTACGTATCTGGCCTGTTCTTCCTTGTCAGGTCTGTGAGGGGAGCAGCTATGGTACTATAACTGGGGACGAACATTCTGTAGTACCCTGCTGTCCCTAAGAATGCCCTCACCTGCTTTTTGGTAACAGGTGCAGGCCATGCCTGAATGGCTTCCACTTTGGCAGGTTCTGGTCTGATCTTACCACTCCCCAATCTATGTCCCAGGTAGGAGACCTCTGCCATACCCACCTGACATTTGCTCGGTTTAATGGTTAACCCTGCCTTCTGTAGTCTGCCCAGCACCTCCCGGACATGCTGAATGTGCTCTTGCCAGGAATGTCTATAGATGGCAATATCATCTAGGTAAGCAAGGGCAAACCCTCCTGCTCCTGGTAGGATATGATCTACCAGCCTCTGGAAAGTCGCTGGGGCATTTTTCATCCCAAAGGGCATCTTTGTGAACTCATACAAGCCAAAAGGAGTCACAAAAGCTGGCTTCTCTCTAACACTGGGGGTCAAGGGCACCTGCCAGTAACCCTTGGTAAGATCAATGGTGATAAGATACTTAGCCCCACCCAGCTGCTCTAGGGCCTCTTCTGTCTTAGGCATGGGGTAAGCATCTGACTCTGTATGACTATTTAATTTCCTGTAGTCCACACACAACCTGGTGCTGCCATCCTTATTTGGCACCACTGGGGAGGCCCAGGGACTGTTGGACTCTTGAATTGCCCCTAGTTCCAACATCTCCTATATCACCTCCCTCAGAGTCAGTTTGACTCTCTCAGGCACCCTATAAGGGGCCTGCCTAATAGGCCTTTGGGGTCCAGTATCCACCTGGTGCTGTGCCAGGTGGGTGCACCCTGGTTTCTCAGTGAACATGTCCCCAAACTCCTGTAACACTAATCGGATTTCTCAAGCCTGGGTAGGAGATAGCTGCTGGGACATTGATACCCCTTCTACTGAGGTGTCAGTCTGAGCTTCACTGAGGTGATCAGTCAGCAGCTCTCCCTCAGACTCCTCCTGGAAACCACTACAAATAGCACAAGGGTCTCCCTACCATGGTAAGGTTTCATCATGTTAACATGGTACAATTTGTGCTCCTGCCTCCTGCCTAGCAGTTCTACCATGTAGTTAACATCACTTACCTTCCTTACCACCTTGTAGGGTCCCTCCTAAGCTGCTTGCAGCTTGTTGTGTCTGACAGGAATGAGAACCATTACCTGCTGCCCTACAGCATACTCTCTAGCTTGAGCATTCCTGTCATACCATACCTTTTTCTGTTGCTGGGCTTCTTCCAGGTTCTCCTGGGCCAATCCCATGAGTTCCATGAGCCTTGTCCTGAGGTTTAGGACATAAATGGTGACCTGATATCCACTCATCCACCTATGAAAATAAGTGCTCAGTTCTGCAACATATTCACACACACTTTCATCTGCCTTGTGTCTGTGCTCACAAAACTTTTTCCTATACATTTCAGGTGTTAGCTTAAAAAATTCTAACAAACAGTTCTTAACAGTAGAATAATCAAAATATTCCTGATCAGAAATTTTAGACAACACAGTTACAGCTTTACCATGGAGTAAGGGGGTCAGGAACCATACCCAGAACCTTTGGTTAACATCATAGTATTTACATACCCTCTCAAACATATGAATGAAACTATCAAAATTATCCCCCTCGTTAAACTGCGGATGAACTTTACTGACCTTTTCAGCTTCTGGGGTCCAGTTACTCCCTTCCCCATTATCTCCATGACTCTGGTGAAGAGTCAGCATCTCCTTTTTGTGCTGCCTCTGCCTTTCCTTTTCCTTAGCTTCCAGGCGTAGCAGTTTCTCATTCTCCTCAGCCTGCAAACATCACAGTTTCCCATTGTCCTTACTCTCTCGATGCCTCAGTCTCTCTGTTGCTTCTGTTTCTACATGCTTGGCTTCCACCTCA
>NC_056748.1:848270901-848275901 GCF_019279795.1 Protopterus annectens | reverse complement strand
TGGAGAAGATTTCAGTCTCCATGATGTTATTTCTAGTTGGAATAGGTGCCCATATTTTTTCAATGGGCTTTATCTGTAGACTAAAACTATACTATGGAAAATTGACCATCCAGTGGGGATCATTCATATTCCAAGCCCATTATCTAGAAATAATTAAACACAAAGTTTCATGTATCTACATATACACCTTGATTTTACCACTTATTATAAGGTCATTGAGAGGACAGAAGTATATTGATGGTGTAAACATAAGAACAAAAATTCTGGCACTTCCTCTTTAACTCCTGCAGCTGGAACCCTGCCTTTTATTCAGTGGAACAAGCTTCTAAGTGTAAAGCCAAGGACACTTTGCACTTTTAGGTAAATCCTTTCATCATAGCTGCATTAGAATAGCAAACATACTGCTGTAACTTGCAGTTGAATGTACCGAATCAGTGCTTTGCTTATGGTAAAGCTTGCAATACCCCTTGATTAATGTAATGTGCAAACTAAATTCTGTTCTGAAGAGGTGACATGCACAGCAAGTTCAGATTCATGCGTGAATTTTTTCCCTTGAACATAAAACCATGATATTGTAAACAAAAGTAATTGCATTCTTATGTCAGAATGTTCTGAGTAGCTCCTATGCTGGGCATGCACACAGTATGTGAGATCTCAAAGGGCTTTTCAGAGTCTTTGTTGAACAGACGTATTGTGATTACTTTACTGATATCTAATTGTTTTTCTTTTTGTTTTCTGTCTTTTCTACAAGTAACATTAAGTATTTTTATTTTGCACAGTGTTATAGTCATACTCCTCTTACAGCAAGAAATCTGGACAAAACCAGAAATAATGGTGGGGCAAAAGCCCAAAAATAGGGACACTTTTTAAATATTGCTCCTACAAACTTAGAAAGTTGATAGAATAACATGTTTTGCATTAACATAATTTTCCTGAAGGGTATGAAGTCTGAAACTCAAATGGCTGTCATTTTATTCTGACTTCAGTCCTGAATGATTTGCCAATGATTTGTTAGAAAACCATAATTTTATGAAAAATAGACCAAAAATATGAGGCAAAAATCTGGACATTCTGCAAAAATTTGTACAACTGAGAGTTATGGACTATATTTTAGATTTCCAAATGAGTTTTTTCCCACCGTTCTCATTTTCTTGTGTTTAGTTTATAACATAGAGAGGTATAACCATGTTGGCAAGGTGCGTTGGATCGTATTTCAGCAGCACACGTCACTTTTGTAGCACGGGCACAAAATCACAGTGTGGATTAGTATACTTGGGAACTTGAAGCTGTAACAAACCAGTTTTCACCTACTGTACTGTAAATAGAAAGACATTAAGCAGCATAAAGGTAGACAGTTGAAATGTCACTGACTCACTTTTTGGTAAACTACATCTTGCCAAACCCAAGTTATTGAACTGGCAAGCTGCAGAACTGGAAAACAGTAATAAACTGAAAATAGTTGCTATTATGAAAAGCAAACTGTACTCCAACTCTCATCCACCACTGCTACCTATATATTTCAAATACCAGTAAAAAAGTCAACCAAGAAGATAAAGGCCGCCTTATACCAAGAATAGAGAGAAATCAATAAAATAGAATAAGGCAGCCAAACACATTTTAAAAGCATTCATTTATTAAAATATAGGTCAGTGCTTTTGCGCAGATACACTGCACTTCATCAGACCTTTAAAATCCAAGGATTGATAAGCGGGGAGGAGAGCTGGCAAATAAACTGGAACTGGTAGAATCTAACTGGATTATTAGGCTTACTGCACACAGAGCACCAGGCTTGAATGGGTGTATACCTTTAAAGCCTGTTTTAAAGGCATGTCCTTTGAGTCACTAATTATGTTGATTAGGCTATGTTTTTAATTGATTGGGTTATTTAAATGGTTGTTGTATCATTCCATTTTATGGTCTGATGAAGTGCAGTGTATCTGTACGAAAGCGCTCTCCCATATTTTAAATACATTAATGCTTTTAAGCCATGTTTGGCTGTCTTGTTCTATTTTATCGATATATTTCAAATACCTCAGAAAAAGGGGAAATTAATTACATTCTCTTCCCTGTGGTTGTATGACAAAACTGTAATATTTATGAGAGAGAAAAAAAATCCCTCCAAAAGGGAATTTGTGTGTGTGTCGATGGGTATTGTGTCATCCTACAAAATAACTTTTGACTCTTTTCAGACTAGTGATATTTTCTTATATGACAGTTTGCTAGTGCAATGGCTTATTGTCAATAAACTGTGATTCACCCCCCCCCCCCCAAAAAAAAGAAAGTATGTTTTCTGAACCTGAGCTTATTACATTGTTAGACATCTTACCCCTGGAGTAAATTATTTCATGACCTGCTTTGTGTTGTTGGGGTTATGGCTTCACCACTGCTGTCCCTAAATCAAAGATACCTTCATATTTTTTTGGAATACATCTTATAGTTCTTTCTGTTAGCTGTTAATCTACATAGTTTGTATGGTTTATCAAAGTGTTTTAGTTGGGTTACTTGTTCTCCAGGACATACAGAATATGATAAGCCACAGCTCATACAAAATGAGGGTGAAAAATTAATCTTTAATTAATTAATTTGCATTTTTTATTGGAATAGTCTAACAGAGCACAAACTGGCAAGCTGCAGAACTGGAAAACAGTAATAAACTGAAAATAGTTGCTATTATGAAAAGCAAACTGTACTCCAACTCTCATCCACCACTGCTACCTATTTATTTCAAATACCAGTAAAAAAGTCAACCAAGAAGATAAAGGCCGCCTTATCCCAAGAATAGAGAGAAATCAATAAAATAGAATAAGGCAGCCAAACACATTTTAAAAGCATTCATTTATTAAAATATAGGTCAGTGCTTTCGCGCAGATACACTGCACTTCATCAGGCCTTTAAAATCCAAGGATTGATAAGCGGGGAGGAGAGCTGGCAAATAAACTGGAACTGGTAGAATCTAACTGGATTATTAGGCTTACTGCACACAGAGCACCAGGCTTGAATGGGTGTATACCTTTAAAGCCTGTTTTAAAGGCATGTCCTTTGAGTCACTAATTATGTTGATTAGGCCATGTTTTTAATTGATTGGGTTATTTAAATGGTTGTTGTATTATTCCATTTTATGGTCTGATGAAGTGCAGTGTATCTGTACGAAAGCGCTCTCCCATATTTTAAATAAATTAATGCTTTTAAGCCATGTTTGGCTGTCTTGTTCTATTTTATCGATATATTTCAAATACCTCAGAAAAAGGGGAAATTAATTACATTCTCTTCCCTGTGGTTGTATGACAAAACTGTAATATTTATGAGAGAGAAAAAAAATCCCTCCAAAAGGGAATTTGTGTGTGTGTCGATGGGTATTGTGTCATCCTACAAAATAACTTTTGACTCTTTTCAGACTAGTGATATTTTCCTATATGACAGTTTGCTAGTGCAATGGCTTATTGTCAATAAACTGTGATTCACCCCCCCACAAAAAAAAGAAAGTATGTTTTCTGAACCTGAGCTTATTACATTGTTAGACATCTTACCCCTGGAGTAAATTATTTCATGGCCTGCTTTGTGTTGTTGGGGTTATGGCTTCACCACTGTTGTCCCTAAATCAAAGATACCTTCATATTTTTTTGGAATACATCTTATAGTTCTTTCTGTTAGCTGTTAATCTACATAGTTTGTATGGTTTATCAAAGTGTTTTAGTTGGGTTACTTGTTCTCCAGGACATACAGAATATGATAAGCCACAGCTCATACAAAATGAGGGTGAAAAAGTAATCTTTAATTAATTAATTAATTTGCATTTTTTATTGGAATAATCTAACAGAGCACAAACTGGCAAGCTGCAGAACTGGAAAACAGTAATAAACTGAAAATAGTTGCTATTATGAAAAGCAAACTGTACTCCAACTCTCATCCACCACTGCTACCTATATATTTCAAATACCAGTAAAAAAGTCAACCAAGAAGATAAAGGCCGCCTTATACCAAGAATAGAGAGAAATCAATAAAATAGAATAAGGCAGCCAAACACATTTTAAAAGCATTCATTTATTAAAATATAGGTCAGTGCTTTCGCGCAGATACACTGCACTTCATCAGACCTTTAAAATCCAAGGATTGATAAGCGGGGTGGAGAGCTGGCAAATAAACTGGAACTGGTAGAATCTAACTGGATTATTAGGCTTACTGCACACAGAGCACCAGGCTTGAATGGGTGTATACCTTTAAAGCCTGTTTTAAAGGCATGTCCTTTGAGTCACTAATTATGTTGATTAGGCTATATTTTAATTGATTGGGTTATTTAAATGGTTGTTGTATGATTCCATTTTATGGTCTGATGAAGTGCAGTGTATCTGTACGAAAGCGCTCTCCCATATTTTAAATAAATTAATGCTTTTAAGCCATGTTTGCCTGTCTTGTTCTATTTTATCGATATATTTCAAATACCTCAGAAAAAGGGGAAATTAATTACATTCTCTTCCTTGTGGTTGTATGACAAAACTGTAATATTTATGAGAGAGAAGTATGGAGAGAAAAAAAATCCCTCCAAAAGGGAATTTGTGTGTGTGTCGATGGGTATTGTGTCATCCTACAAAATAACTTTTGACTCTTTTCAGACTAGTGATATTTTCCTATATGACAGTTTGCTAGTGCAATGGCTTATTGTCAATAAACTGTGATTCACCCCCCCCAAAAAAAAAAAGAAAGTATGTTTTCTGACCCTGAGCTTATTACATTGTTAGACATCTTACCCCTGGAGTAAATTATTTCATGGCCTGCTTTGTGTTGTTGGGGTTATGGCTTCACCACTGTTGTCCCTAAATCAAAGATACCTTCATATTTTTTTGGATACATCTTATAGTTCTTTCTGTTAGCTGTTAATCTACATAGGGCCGGATTCACGAAGGCTTACACGGAGTCTAAGAGTAGTGTAAGACTCCATGTAGCCTTCGCGATCCAGGAACAGCCCAAAGTCCGTGTAAGAGTTAGTCTAACACGGCTCTTAC